>NW_021621449.1:1278692-1288949 GCF_004785775.1 Grammomys surdaster
TTGAAAGAAAGAAAGAAAGAAAGAAAGAAAGAAAGAAAGGAAGGAAGGAAGGAAGGAAGGAAAGAAAGAAAGAAAAAGAGAGGGGGGGAGGAAAGGAAAGGAAAGGAAAGGAAAGGAAAGGAAAGGAAAGGAAAGGAAAGGAAAGGAAAGGAAAGGAAAGGAAAGGAAAGGAAAGGAAGCAGGCTGAGCAAGCCATGGGGAACAAGTCAATAAGTAGCACCCATGGCCTCTGCATCAGCTCCTTCCTCCAGGTTCTTGCCCTGCTTGAGTTCCTGTCCAGACTTTGATGATGAAGAGAGATATGGAAGTGTAAGCCAAATAAACCCCAAGATGCACTGGTTCATCATAGCAAAAGTAATGCAAACTAAGACAGAAGTTAGGACCAGGAGTAGGGTATTGCTTTGACGGGCCTGACTGCTGATTTTGGGGGGAATTATGGAAGGCTTTGGGACTCTGGACTAGGGAAGCATCTGAACACTGTGAGCATGGCCTCACAGGCCATCCAGGTAGGAGTTTAGAAGACAACAGCACTTAGAACAATGTGTATTATGGAGGCCCAGCCCAAAGGGTTTCAGGAGAGAATAATGTTAGCAACCAGGTTAAAAAATCCATTCTTGAGATACTTTGGGAGGGAAAAAAAAGTGGCTGCTTTTTGCCTTTGTCTTAAGGCTGAAGAGTCTGAGACTGATTTTGCTGGCAGAAGATATTCCAAGATAGCCTAATAATGACTCTGTCACATGGTTATTATCAACCATTTTTATGCAAGTCCATGATAAAAGAAAGCAAGGGGGCCAAAAAAAAAACCCAAAATGTACAGTTTGAGGAGAATATAGGCACAAGGAAATTTAATGTTGGCATCAAGGCTTGTGCTGAAAGAGATGGAGAGAGGCCTGCTGGGAAGTGGAGAAAGGGGCATGGTGTGGTGAGGTCCACACGGTTACCCTGCAGTTGGTGAGAGGAAAGGGCTTACAGTTCTCCTACTACTGTAAGCAACAGTGAGCTAAAACTGCTGCAAATGTGACTGAAGCAAGGGTCGGGCTCCATCCTAAGTGGGCAGCCGAACTTGGAAACAGCAGCCCCTGAGTTCAGGCTTTGGAGGCATGAAGGATGTATGGGTAAAGGCATTATGGTTAAGGAGAACCGTTGAGCCCAAGCGTATTGCAGGGAAGTCCCTGAATGGAGGCCGCAAGGGGCTGCAGTGTGAAGCTCTGAACGTGAAGCTCATTGTGCTGAAATCCCAGGATAATGGAAGGGATGGACCCTTGGGATGTCTGCCAGGGAGAGCGGCACACAGGAAGCGTAACTAGCCCAGCGTGTTGCAGGTAGCACAGCTGGCAGGACGGAGCCTTCCGGACCCTTGGACATCAGACATGGAACTACAGGATTTGGAGCTCGCCCGTGGGTTTCTGTCTTGCTTCGGCCCAATATTTCCGCACCATACCCCCCATTCTGCCATATTGGAATGGTAGTGTATATTCTGTGCCATTGTATTTGAAGCATGTCATTTGCTTTTTGATTTTATAGAGGCTGACAACTAAGAGATTGCCTTGAGTCTCAGAAGAGACTGCGACTTATAAACAGTGTTGAGCCATAGACATTATAGGGGGACTAAATACATTATGCATTACGATGTAGTCAGAAAACTATGGGGGTGTGGGGAGCGAAATGTGGTCCTCAAAGGCTCATATGCCTGAATACTTCATCCCAGCTGCTGAACTGTGTGGGAGGGACCGGGAGCCTTGTCAGAGGAGGTGTGTCACTGGGAGTGGACGCTGAGGTTTCAAAAGCCCTTGAAATTCCTTTTTAGCTCCCTCTCTCTGCTTCCTGCGTCTGGACCAGATATGAGATCTCAGCTATTACTCCAGTGCCATGCCTGCCTGCCTGCCTGCCTGCCTGCCTGCCTGCCACCATCTTCCTTGCCATGATGGTCTTTTGAAACTGTAAGTCCCCAAATAAACTTTCTCTTCTATAAGCTGCCTTGGTCATGATGTTTTGCCACAATAATATAAAAAAGTAACGAAGACATAGAATCCTATCAATGGTCAGTTTCATCCAGGAAATCTCACGCAACCGTTTCTCCTGGTCAAGGAAACCAGCAAGTAAGCCCTTGTGTCCAGGCCTCATTCACAATCATCTCCTTCCAAAGCCCTGATACTCAGGGGAGCAGATGTTCACAGGCGTGCTGATGTTTCCCTTTCAGCTGGCCACTTCTAGTTGCTAACCCCACTGCTATGCTGGCTGCCAGCATGCTGCTTCTGTGCGTTTGCTCACATAATCATTGGAAAGAAATCAGGACCAGTCAATGGGCAGATGACCTTGAGGTTCCTGTGATTTTATAAAACAATACCTTGCTTTTCTTCTAATCAGACAAGAAAGCACCTTTAAAAACAGAATAAAAACCAAGAGGGAGGAAGAACTTGCACAAGGCCAACTCCCAAGTCCTGTAAGAGGCACCCATGGCTTATTCCCATTACCTTTCTGCCAGGACTTCCAAGGGGCTGGTGCCCAGAGACCAGCTTCGTACCATCCAGGCAGAGTCCATAGCAGCCAGAAAGCCCCGGGCTATTCCTGTCCCCATTGGCCAGAAAGGCTGCAAAGGAAAGAGACACAAGAGTTCAAGTAACTCAGCTATTAAAGGAGGGAAGCAATTCAGCATCCCAATGGCCCATCATCTTTTCTTGTTGCTGGTGCAACTCCTGCAAGGGTGTGTCTACTCACCCTCACCCCTGGACACCTAGACTCACTCCTCTCCACTACCGCCTCTTTACCTCGGCCTCTATCTACCACTTAGTTATTCTCTGACGCTTTCAGTACTCACCTCCAGGAGGCTGTCCCCAACCAAAGCTACTAGTAACTGGTGTCCGTTCTGTTCCCGTACCAAGGCAGCATTTTCAGAGGCGTACATGCAGGTAAAATCAAACATGGCGACGTCTGGCTGCCCGTAGTGATTGATGGCAAAATCCAGAGAAGGCAGTTGCTGCTGGGTAGAGAAGTCTGCAGCCTCCCGGGCATAGTTCAGCAGGGCTTCCTGGTCCACATTCTCTCGGGATAGCAACAGCTCCGTGTCTGTGTAGTCCTGTCCAGGAAGGGAGAAAGCCAAGATGGAGCAGCCCAAGCAGGGATGCCCAGTTGGCCAGCTAGAGCCCCACAATAAACATCAAACATGGCCTTGTCTCGTGGTGCTTTCCTCCCTACCATGTTTTTCAATCCTAAACAGAATCTTTTATACCAATTAAAAGGAAAAGGTATTGGGGAGTGGGTGTGTTGGTTAGGAGCGAATCAGTTTTGCTGCCTAAACAGACTTGGCTTTTCTACTCACTAGGAACAAATCTACTGCAATCCTGACCCATCTATCTCAAGAGTTGTTACAATATCAAATATCAAGTTTAGGGTGTTTCCCATGATCACTTTAATCTGGGGGGGTCTGATAGCTTATGGTAGCAAGAAATTCGGACTTATCACATCCAAAAGGAAACCTGAAAGCTTTAGTGCACGGAGAAGTACCGTGTAGAGCAAGAGCAGGTCCAGAAGCTGAGATGGACCACGTTCAAAATGAACCAGAGGTTTCCAAATCATAGAGGACTCTGCAAGGCTCTATGGAAATCCACCAGCAAACAAACATAAAGGACAATAACACAAAATGGGCTTTCCATGTAAAGTCGAGCCTGCACCCCTAAAGAGGGGCCGATGGGTCCCAAGTACCCCTAACAGGACCCAGCTACAACGATAAGCCAAACACAGAGAACGAAGACGGTCATGGAGATACTGTTTGTGCAATGTTAAGTGGCCACCGTGAATTCAGTAGTTCGCAGGATGAGTCCCTTACACTACAAAAGTATAACTCTGACCTCTGCAGCTTTGCAGCCCAGATTGTTCTTATTCAATTTTAACTGAAAACTCAGCTCTGTGTGGATGGTTGATTTGAGTCTTAACTCTGTCCTCAGGCATCCCACCTGTGGTAATAATGGCAACAGAAGAGCCCCAGATAATGAACTAGCTGTATAAAGCACTTAGCCAAACACGCCTGGCTTTTGTTTGCCAGGGTACTCTGTATCCTTTGTCTTGCTGCTCCCTGCACACCACTGGGCTGCCATGCTGCCATGAAGACACAACGACGGTCGCTGTGGAAAGGAGACTTTGTGTCGCAAGCACGTGCTTGTCAGCTCTCTCTCCAGTCTGCTCTAGATAAAGCCGTAGTGTGAGTCATTCTAAGAGGCCTGATGTGCTACCGTCCTGCAGACACAAAGGGCTCCCTAAGAGTCAGCTCTGAGGCTGGTGGGAACTGCACAGGGCCAGGTCAGCGCATTTGAAGCCTCTTCTATCCATTCATGGCACGGAGACAGTAATTCTCACATCACGTTCGATGAGAGCCAAGTGAGAGCAAGCTACGCTCCTTAAGGAGCCGAGCTGTGATTTAGATTTCAAGTCTTCAGCTCAGGGATATTATACAATTAGTCACCCAGAAAGAGGGTTGAGCTGGAACTGGCTAAAGATAGACAACAGGTCTTTGCTGTCAATTAGAAAAAGCCTTGAGGGGCTGGAGACATGGCTCAGCGGTTAAGAGCACTGGCTGCTCTTCCAGAGGTCCTGAGTTCAATTCCCAGCAACCACATGGTGGCTCACAACCATCTGTAATGAGATCTGATGCCCTCTTCTGGTGTGTCTGAAGACAGCAGCAGGGTATTCATATATATATAATTAATCTTTTAAAAAAAGAAAAAGAAAGAAAGAAAGAAAAGGCCTAGAATATACCCCGGTCTGCTCAGGTCAGTGTTCCCTGGACCTCTAGTAACCACATCTGTGGTAAAACCCAAGTCTTTGTCAGGCTGTTGTAAACTTCAAGTGCTGCTTCTTGATTCAATATCCCACTCTCTGAAAGAGGACCTATGAAGGCAGGGCCTGGTGGGGCTGGCATATAGTCTCAGCCATTCAGAAGCTATGGTAGGATGCCTCCATGTTCAAGGCTTGCCTGGGCTATGAAGCTATTTCAAGGTCAGACAGAGCCACTTAGTAATCGCTTGTCTCAAAAGAAATAGTTCTTAAAAAAAAAAAAAAAGTCTAAGGAGGCAGCTGGTGGCAGAGTTCTTGGCTAGCAATATGCAAGGCCTTTGGTTATATAATTTGCTATAACTGTAAATCAGACTAACTAAAGTTAAACTGGCTAATTATACATGATGTGACAGCTGCCAGTTGCTCTAAAACAAATCGCCAAGCAGGAGGGGAAAAAAGGAAGAGGTTGGGCTTATTCAAACAATATTGGCCGTGCTGGTAACCATTTGAGCTAACATAATCATGGCCACAAAGGCCCTTTCTACTCTCCTCCCCCTCCTCTTTATAGTTTCAATTCTTGATAACAAGAATAGTTTTAAATTAAACTAATAAGTAGCATCGGTTTCCAGATGTGTTCAGTGTCATTTTTATTCCCTTACAGGGAAAACAAACAAACAAACATCAGAATATAAAATTCTTCTCAGTGATCGTAATCAAGTGGTTCAACAAAAAATGTTGCCTGAAAGGAATCCAGTGCTCACATGCAGTATCACCCCTTTGTCCAGCAAACTCTGCTTTTTGGCCGTCATGACAAAGTAGTGTGTGTCATCTTTGTAGTAGACGATGTTCTCTAAGTCAATACCTGCAAGCAGAAGACAGACGTGTGAGAACTCATGGGGACTGTGGCATCAGGGGATCCGCAAGGCGGGGCCTGGGAAAGAGCGGCAGAGCATCTGAAAGGAAAGCTGTCTAGGCTCAGACCCTCACTTCCTGCACAGTGCATGGAACCTGGGAGGTTTGTTTTCTTTTGTGCTGCCCTATAACTCACTAGGCATTAAACAAAGACACCAGAACAGGAAAAGCACAACAAAGGAGAGGCCAGTCTACAAGAAGGGATGGTTTGTTTACCAGGTAAAACCTCTGTGATAACCAAGGATGATAGAGGAATGACCTAGATTTCTAACAAGATAGATGCCTAAATGCAGACAGACAAATACTGAATTTCTATTCAGTTAACGTGAAAGATACAAGGAATGGAAAGAAACCAAGCTCTAAAAAACATAATGAAGATACCTTCTTTTGTTGTTGTTGTTTTATTGCAGCAAAATATCTAAATCTATGCCTAACTCAATCCATCAGAAAACAGTTACACAAAAGCCCATTCCTGACTAGCAATGGTTGCTGGTGATCCCAGATGACCTTAGGGAAGGCCAACAGTGATACCAAAGGTCAGAATGTCAACAAAACCAGAGCTGCCAGAGAGCAGCCTGCCCATCCAGCAGCAAACATGGCTTATGCAGTAAGGGGAAGGGGGTGGGGATGAGTTGGCAGAAGGCAAAACAAACAAAGTCAACCCCAGAGCAGGCCTGAAACAGTGCTGAGGACTGACACAGGACAGCAGCAGTGTGCACCAACCTGTAGCTTCTCTCAGCTCCTGGAAGAATTTTTGGTTGAATATAAAAGCCACGCCACTGATCTCCTCTACTTTGGCCTCTGCGGTTGTGTTGCGGTTGATAAAATTTGCTGTAATGGCAATGGCTAGCTTGCCCCTAAATTCTTTTCGACGAAATCCTACAGGGAGAGAGAGAAGGGGTTGGGTCTTCAAATGAGAGAATATGGGGGCGGGGCCAGAGTCAGGGAAAAGTAGGCTGCTCACCTAATAGGAATAAGGGAACAATACATGCAGGAAGCCCTTCCATTATCACTGACAACGGGTAATCCACGCAAAAAGTCCCTCCCATTATCAGGGACAACATGAAATCCTAACTACCAGATTATTACTCAGGACTAAAGGTTACCCTTAATGTGGAGGGGTGCTGTGTGCCTGTCACATCTGTGTATGGACTAGAGTCTGTGGCATGAATATCTTTGAGCACAGCTCAATGTCCTAGTGTCCTGTGAGAAATATCCTTGCAGGCACTGACTGGGCAACACACTTGCAATCTCTTAGGAGTGTGGTCTCTGGGACAAGTCAGCCTCCAGTCTGTGAAAAGCCAGGCAAAGGAGAGTAGGTGGAAGCCAGTACCTTCCAAGGTGTTCCTACGCCCATCCCCACCGATGATCACTTCAAATTCATATTCTGATACAGGATGAGTTTTGGGGTGCACCAATGCTCGCCATCCTATCCCTGTGGGCCAAAAGTGAAACGAAGGTCATAACCCAGACTAAGTCATACCCAGACATGAAGATCACACCAAGTCCCAAGCCACAATACTATGCAAAGTACAAGGGGCAGCCTCAGGCAGGAAACTTTGACAAGAGCTCACAAAGACTTTCTTTACCTCGGAATTTTTTTATAATACAAATGCCCACCATGCCTAATACCGTGCCAAAGGCCTCTCAGGTAACCTGAAAGTCCAGTAAAGCCCAGGCTGCATGAACAAAGCCCCTCTTAGTAAGTACTGAAAGCACCTGCAAGTCCTTCTGGCTCCTCCTGTGATCTCAGCTGTGCTCACCCACTCCCCTCCTCCATCCAGTGCAACTCACGTTCGTTCTCTTGGTCCTCAGGAGGCTGAACAAGTCCTTGGAATTCCACATTGACATGGATCTCAATGCCCAAGATCAAGGCTACCTTCAAGAGGATTAGCTGGAGCTGACGGATACCTAGAAGAACAGAGCTCTTGACAGCGAGGGCAAAGGGTGCTCACACTCAGGTGCCCGCCCGTCCACCTCAGTTTAGGTTCCCAAAGGCTGTCACAGCAGAGACATGTCTCAGAAGTTCTCATTTATTTCTCCACATTGTAAAGGAAACGTCAAACAGTGGATGAACCATTCTGGATATACTAGGCCACCCTGCTTCGGGAACCGGGTATTCCGAATGACCTGACACAACTATAGAGACAACACAGAACTGTGGGCAAGGAGAATCACTCTTCTATTTCCTGGGTCCAGTGAGAGTCACTGTTACCACACAGTCTTCAGAGAAATCTTGGTACTATAAGCCACAGGAGAGGTGTGCCCACTGCTAGCATTCCACAGCATCTGCCTTCCACCCTAACCTCTTGCTGACCTCACATATTCCTACCAGATACACACACACACACACACACACACACAAAAAGAAACATCCTATCCCCACCAATGGTGACTTACAGATATGGAAACTGAGGTCCAAAAGGGCTGACAATCCTGTTCGTTGTCACAGTAATAAACACATATGACGTCTAATGGGTCCCCACCAGATCTGGAACCAATGCCAGGTGACAGACAGAAATCCTGTCTCTGATCTAAGATACTATCTGCCCTAAAATAAATCTGGCCACAGATGAGGACTAAAAATCCAATCAGTCAACGACCCTTGGTCCTCTCTTAAGGCCAAATTTACCTGCAGCCTGTGACTAACGAGCTAGGAGCACTCGCAAATCCCCTGCTAAGTCACCCTGGTTGTTCCTCTCCTCTCCTCAGATGACCATATCCTCGCTATTCTGAGTCACAATCCCAAAGACCCACTGAGCCCCGAGCTAGCGCACACTTTATTTTTGTAGACAACTGTGGGTTCTGAGATGCTTTACAAATTACAGCCTGGCAGATGGGCCGAGCACTCCCTCTTGCCAGTGGAATGTGACAGCCGCCAGCTAGTGTTGGATAAATTGGTATAACCACTTCAAACAGCAAAAAAAGGTCTAATGGCTGAGCGTATTTCCAGGTCACATATGGAGGAGCTCAGAACAAAAGCTCCATACTAACATTTCCCTGACTATTTAATGACAGGAAAAAGATTTCTCTAGCTTGATGATACAGACACTGTTCCAAACCGGTTTCAGTTTGAGCATTTACAGTTATGACATGTCTTAGACAAACACAAGGCCCAGAGTTCACTCATCACCTAACACAGACTCTCACTGTGGAGTTGGCATATGTGTCCAAGCCATGACTCTAACTTATGTGTGTATGGTTTTCCAGGTCTGTCCCCATGGCACTGTCTGCCTACTCTATGTCCCCATGGCATTGTGAAGGGAGTATAGGATCACAATGCAGTGTCAACACCTGTGCACTTCTTCCACTGAACTAAGAACCATCAGAGGATTCAAATCCAAACTGTCCACCTTATTCTCAATGCCCACCCTTCCCCCTCCACTGAATTGCACATACCATGGGTACTCAGCAAGAGTCCGAGACCCAACCAAAAATCTGTGGAGACAGGGTTTCTCTGTGCAGTCCCGGCTGTCCTGGAATTCCTTCTGTAGAATAGGCTAGCCTTGAACTCAGAATCTGTTTGAGTGCTGGGATTAAAAGCGTGCGCCACCATTACCTGGCCCCCAACTAAGGGTCTTTAAACCAAACTTTAACTCCTTTTGTACATGGGACTCACTTGAGGTTAAGAAGCCAGGTTATAGACGAGGGCAGCGGGTACAAACACTGGACAAGGAGCAATCCCTCACCTAACCTACTGGACAACAGAAGCAGGAAGGGCTGGTGCTACTCACTGATATGGTCGATGGCTCCAGCACAGAACTTGCCGTAGAATTTCTTGGCACCCAGGCCTCGAAGATCATGTATGGTGAAGGGCCAGAGATGTAAGACATTGTTGCGGGAGAAGGCATCTCGCTTTTCTATAACCACCACCTTGGCTCCCAACAAGGACAAGTCGATGGCTGTGCGGAGCCCACACGGGCCAGCTCCAATGATGAGACACTGAAAGATACAGGTGCTTTCAGGGCCAAGGCCACGCCTCTCAAATCCCCGCTTCTCTTAACATTCACTCCTACAGCCAAACTCCAGAACTAAGACACTGGAAGCCTGCCTAGGACCACAGTCCTTGCAGTGGCTTGAAGGACAAGCTCATGATTGCTGGACCGGAAAGACTGAAACCCTGGCATGTCTACCTCAAGCAGCTCAGAGAACCCATAGACTAGCAAGATTTAAAAGGGCATTATCTTAACATACAGTATGTAAATCACATTTTTTTAATCCCAGCACTTGGGAGACAGAGGCAGGCGGATTTCTGAGTTCGAGGACAGCCCGGTCTACAGAGTGAGCTCCAGGACAGCCAGGAATACACAGAGAAACCCTGTCTCGAAAAACAAAACAAAACAAAAAGAAAAAAAAAAGAAAGAAAAAGAAAATCACATTTTGTCTTTCGTCGAGATGGGACCCTTAGGAAGTCTCTAAGGTTGCTGCCACAGGAAAGATTATTAGCCTCATCCAGGTGATTGATCTGGGTCTACCATGTGAATGCCTCCCAGGAGGCAAAAGATTTTTTATTTTCAAAGATTGTATGTATCTATCTATCTATCTATCTATCTATCTATCTATCTATCTATCTAT
>NW_021621449.1:1288959-1342691 GCF_004785775.1 Grammomys surdaster
TATCTATCTATCTATCTATCTATCTATCTATCTATCTATCTATCTATCGTGTCTATGTAAGCCTGAGTATATGTATATGTATGTACACCATCTGTTTAACTCTTTCAGCAGAGGTCACAGGCATCAGATGCCCTGACAGTGGAGTTGTGTTCTGTCTTGTTTTAAAATACATAGTGTGTGTGTGTGTGTGATTTTGGGGAGAAGAGGCTGGGGACCCAGGGCCTGTGAAGCAAGCAGTCTACCTCTGAGCTCCCATTATTTTATTTTAAGTTAAAGTGTAGTTGCTTGTCAAAACCAGGCCTTCAGATCCTTACATTTCTCTATGGGGTGGCTCTCTGGGTGTCCCCACAGGGTAAATTAAAAGTCATGAAAAGCCAAAATAGCAGCCCTGAAGCCACTGGAAATTTGTTTACTAACTTTCCCCAAACTTCTCCCAAAAGGATTTCTTCAGAGAAGGTGGCAGGGAACGCCCCTCTCTCTCCTTCACTTCCTCACTCCTACCCCAATTCAGTTGAGTACATCTCTCAGGTCTCAGTCCAAAGCTATTTCATGGAAACTGACTTATTTCCATGCTAGGAAGACAGCATCAGAAATACTTCAGTTTGCAGGGTCCTTGTTTGTGAATTCCAGCAGACCTTGTGACAGATCCTTACCAGGTGCTAAATAGGAAAGATGACCCTGGAAAAGGTGACAGGCCAGGAACCATGAAGCCAAGGATGCTCATATGGGCCTGGCTGTGTCCCTGTTAAGCAACCTGCATTCTCCTGCCAATGTGAGGCTAGGGCGAGGTGTCAGGAAATAAAGTTACTATCGACCTACCCTCAAACCTTGAACATTCAATAACTGACTACGTGAAATACACTCAGCCACGAGTCTGGTGGGTGGAAGGAACCCTTTCCGCCCGGCTGAGCCTGGCTCTCCTCCCAGCCTCTCCCTACCTTTGTGTTGGTGCAGGCTTTGCCCTTTTTGTAGTCTTTGTGACTGCCCCGCTTGTCCAATTTGGCCCAGAGGGCTTTGGCCTTCCAGTAGTTGAGCTTGGACTTGAGCTTGTGGTAGAAGGAACGGTAGTCCTTGGGCTTCAGCTCCAGGTGGTCACAGAGCTCTTGGAAGGCCCTGAGGGTCCCCTTGCAGGTGGTGGCCTGGACAAAGCGGTCAAAGAGGACGTGAGCTTGGTTCGTTGTCTCCTGTTTCCTCTCCTCCATGTTCCCCTACTCTTGGCACAGCTCCGCAGAGGGGCGGTGGAATGGTGCTGATCTGCCCGGCACTGTCACCTTAATCTAATGGAAAACAAGGAGGAAAAGGAAAACGGTCAACATCTCTGTTCATTTCCCAGGAGACATGCTCCTGTGATAGTCACATCCCTGATCTGTGTGCAATAAACACTCCAGGCACCATCTCGGTGGTGGGGAGCTGACAGTCCAGTGGGTGACACGGCCACAGAGACGATGTTACAGTGGGCAATGCACAGCCTGCTGTGGCTTTGGCTAGGCAAGGCAGGCACGCAAGACTGGGCAGGGAAGTCACCAGCTGTTTCACGAGGGTCTCCTACCCATCAGCCAACAGTGATTCTCAGTTGTCGGATGGAGGCCACTAGGAAACTACATCAAGCCAAGAGATTAAAATCCTAAGCACTCATTTGTGGGGATGGTTGGTGAGCTCACTGTCCTGACCCCACTAAATGGAGGTTCTTAGTATGAATGACTTTGAGGTTTACTGAGTGGCTGGTGAGAGGGACCAGGTTTAGGAGGCATCAGTGTATAGCAGGAATGGAAACTCTCCAGGTATCTGAGAGCCCAGGACTCTGCACAAGACCCTAGCTTCAGCAATCTGTACAAGGCCAGCAGGAGGACAAGCCCCCTTAAAAGACTACCATGAGAATTAGTAGAGAGGGGGCTGAAGAAAGCCAAAGGACCATGTCGAAGATGACTAAGAATCAGGAGACACACTGGAGTCACTTGGCACATAAGATTCACAAAGCTTTCCACCGCACGTGGTACATGCAGGATGGGTTTACGGCTGTCACATTTTCCCCACATTCGTATTTTACAATAACAGTGATGTTATCCATACCGAGTACTTATCAGAAACAGTCACCACCACCGTATGTGTACGCACATAGACATTAGAACAGGTGGGAAACAGCAACCTATGTACTTCCTTAACCAGGCCTCCCCTGATCCCTTTTGTGCCATGTTTTATTTGAACGACTATTTAGAAACATATGACAGGGAGTGCAGGGAGCCCCTACCCCAGCCTGGAGTCTGCACTGGGGGTTGCATGACCCTCAGAAGTCAGTCTTCTTTAGGCAGCTTTGAATTCCCATTCAGATGGTCTGAGGAAGGTCTCCAGGCTTGAACTCTTGAAGCCCCCAGAGTCCTCTGAGTCTAATGCTAGGACAATTCTGGCCACAGCACTCTTGTGGTGATCCAGTTAAAACAACCCACCACATCATTAGTTGCCTCTGGGACAAATGAGAGTGGGCAGAGCTTTGCTGTGAAGAAGCTTTACTCTGGGGTGGGGTGATGGAAGGATGGAGATGCATTGCACTTAGAGCCGGCGAGCAAGGAGCAGCCTGCTAGCCAGTGGACGGACTCTAGCTAGTGGGAGCCACCAGGCTGCTGGTGCTGCCTGGAACCAATTCTCAGAGACAGGCCCTAAATTCTATGACATAGATGACCTCACGACTGAGAGAAGCTGTTTGTTGCTTTGGACACATTAACTGAGCAACAGAATGCTCTCAGTGAAGTGGGAAGGAACATTTTGCTTTGCTTACTTCCTACTAAAACTTCACAGGATTAAATCACAGCACCTGAGGACACATCTCAGGTTTCCTAAGAGGGGGTGAGAAGTACAGGGATTGGTGTTTCCCCTCCGGTTTCCCAGGAGAGAGTACAAGCCCAAGAGTTCTAAATGGTGATTCTTACCACACACATTGACTTGGCTTTTTACCACAAAACTGTGACGAGTTACTCAACAGCCCTCCTGGCTCTGGATATTATAGGCCACATTGCTAATAAACATGGCCTGTTTCGATATCCATGATGTGGATCTTGGCCAAGAGTACGGAATTAAAAAAAAAAATACTAATGAATTTTCTGGGGGTGTGCCTCAGGGGCAGAACATCTTCTAACATGTGAGAGGCTCTGGGTTCCACCCTAGCCCTACACATAAAAAATACAAAAACAAATAAAAGAAATCCTGGAATTAATTAGAACCAACCCTCGGTCTCCCCTAAATAAAGGTTTATTTTAGGTCATGGCAGCAAGCAAAATATTTTGAAGGTCATAAAAAGAGTCTATTCTTTTCTTACAAGCCCAGGCTTATCTTAGAAATGGTAGCCAGTCAAAAGACAGCTTGTAAGAGCAGAAAAACCCAGACACCTTTATGAGAAGGCACAAGAAAGGGTGGCTAGGAACAACTGGTGTAAAGAGATGTTGGAGGGCGGGCATTGCCCTGTGACTTCCGATCCTAGCCTTCATACCCTACCCATGTTCACAGCCACCGCAATGCTACTGGAGTTACAGAGCAACATTCCCCAAGTTCTGAACACACCTGGTCTGATGACCTGTGCCAAGAAGGAAAATGGGTTTTCTCTCTTCCTAATAGAGAAATAGATAGGCAGCCACTGACTATCTCTTGGCAGGATTTAATGTACTCAGAACCTTGTTCTGCATCTAGCATATTCATGATTCTACACAACATATTTCTTTCTTTGTTTCAGTTTGGTTTTGGTTTTGTTGTTTTTTTAAAGATAGGGTCTCACTCACTCTGTATCTCTGGCTCTTTTGGAACTCATTATGTAGACCAGGCGGGACTTGAACTCACAGAGACCACCTTTCTCTGCCTCCCAGGGGCATGTGCCACTGCGCCCGGCTCATCTTTCTAAAGCCTTTCGCAGTTGTAGCACTGTGTAGGCGTGTGCTCATATTTACTTCCACCTTGAAGATCATCTTGGATATGACTTTCTAAACAACAGCTCTAGCCACTGAGCTGACAGCCCCTTGACTGAGTATTGCCTACTCTGAGGTAAATACTCCCTTCCCCAGAGTTGCTGAGTGTCACAGGGTTTTCCCTAATCAAATTTCATCATGGCTGAACACTTTCATTGACAACCATCCTTGCCCCTCTTCGGAGAGTGTAAAATGCTAGTCTAGTGAGTCATGTCAGCCTAGTTCCCCACAGGGTGCTAAGTGTCTGCTCTGGAGTGGCAGGCAAGTATTAGGTGCCCTGACTCAGGGATCGTGACCTGCAGGGCACTAATGACACCAGATAAACAGAGGTAGGCTGGTTCTCAGAACAATGCACCAGGCATCCTGGGTAAGACTACACGAGACAGAGTCCCCTGGGCTGCCTTCCCTTTCCACCTCTGTGAGCCAGGTGAGCAGAGCAGGAGAGGCCGGGGCGGCCAGCACTGTTCGGTCCATCCCATTTGCCTATGCTCTGCTGCACAGTGACTGTCTCACTCCCCGGCTCACTTGTCCAGCGTTATGACTCACACCAAGCATGGCCAGGAAGAATGGCAGATGGGCCCATCCTGTTAGGCGTCACTTTCCCCGTCCTGAAGGTCAAAGCTGCATCAGTCTTCCTGCCTTCTCTTCACCCAGTGTGCCATCCACCCTAGCATTCTGGGAAAAGCCAACACTCATAATCACAGGAACCTAGAGACCAGGAAACCTGGCCAGAAAATGACAGAACTCCTGGGGATGGAAAAGCCGAAGTGTGCCAGAAAAGAGGAAGGGAAGTCAGGAGCCCGAGGAGGAAGAAACAAGGAGGCCAGGTTTCCAGAGCATCTGTGTGGCTCTGCAAACCAACACCCTGGGTGTTTTGTCTCAGCTGACTGCTGACTCAGCAGGTTACACAGCCTGGGCTGTGGAAGCCAGTGCTGGGGAGACAGCAGCCTGGAAAAGCACAGGGGACAACAGCCTTGTATGTCTTGTTAACAATAGGGAAGGTTGGCCTGACGGCCAGGCCTTAGAACAGATGGCAGAGGGGGGGGGGGGGACGGGACGACAGGGGAGAATGAGCGATAAAAATAGAAAAGGTGGAGGTCTCAGAAGCATAAGAATAAAAATAAGAACCATACTCTAGTATGGTGGTGGTGGCTGCATGCCTTTAATCCCAGCACTTGGGAGGCAGAGGCAGGCGGATCTCTGTGAGTTCAAGGTCAGCTTGATCTACAGAGCAGGTTCTAGGTCAACCTGAGCTACACAGAGAAACAAGTCTTGACAAAACCTGGAGCTTAAGGACACGGATCAAAAAAAAAAAAAAATCACCCTCTAAGAATAGCAACCCACCTCATACACCTCGGCCAGCAGGGGCACACACCTTGAACCCAAAAGGTCATCGGGGAGCTGCTCCTTCCCCAGGTCCACTCCATGGGTACTCACGTGTCCCGACAGACCTTGGAAGTGGGTGACCAGGAGTGCTTCCCTTGGAGCAGTTAGGAGGAAATGGACATAGACACATGGGATGTATTTCAGATTGCTCAGCGTCTCTGTGATTTGCTACTGAAATAGCATCCAAATCACCAGGATGACTGCCCTCTCAAGCGGTCTTTCTGCAGCTGACTGACTGGGCTGCAGGGATCAGATAGCTCTGGCTTTGCAGGCATCCAGAGGACTGACCTGGAGACCTCTGGGCTGGTGTCCCTGTCTCCTGTAACTGCTGTCTGCTATGTAGCTCACAGCTCTTACATGAGGCTCCAGCTTCAAGTAGGCACGCTCAGGAGGGTCTTCCGAGAATTACAGAAACATTTTCTGATACAATAATCTCCACTCTAGAACTGAAAGCAAGATCTTAAAGATCTGGATACTCTTACCTTTAGCTGTATTAATCACAATGGATAAAATATGGATCCGAACCCAATATCCATCAACAGGTGACTAGATAAGGAAGTTGTATGTGCACACATGTGCACACACGTGCACACATGTATATTGTTATTATTATCGTCACCATTATCATTAATGAATCTTGGAAAGGAAATTCTGGAATATACTATAACATGGATAAAGCAAATTAAGCCAAACACAAAAAGGCATATAATATACTGCCAGGTGTGGTGGAGCATGCCTGTAATCCTGACACTTGGGTTACGAGTTCGAGGCCAGCCTGGGCTACAAGTGATACCCTTTCTCATAACCACCACCATGATCAAAGGCAAATGCCCTAGGATCCCACTTAAGTGAGCTATTTAGGAGGGTGAAAATCTGAGACAGATAGTAGAATGGCGGCTGCCGGGCCTACAGTGGAGGAAACAGAGTTATGGAGGTGTATGGTGCTGGTGGTTACAGGGCTTTGGCTACACAGGCTGGCCAGAGAATTCCAGTGCTGGGGTTACAGCCAAGAAGCACCACTGTGGCCGGCTTTCGGATCGTGGGCCCTGAGGCTCTAAACTCAGGCCCCCATGCCCGCAAGACAAGCACTTGGTTTTTTGAGGTAGTACCTCATTTAGCTCAGGCTGATCTCAAAACTTACTGGCCTTACACTCCTAATCCTCCTGCCTCCGTCTTCCATGTATGCGGACTACAAGTGTGTCACCAGGCCTGGCTTGATTACTGCAGCTCTGAATTAACTTCCGAAATCAGGGAAACAAGCTTTGTACTTCTTTCAAATACCGTTTTGGATATTTAGGGCCTCTGGGGGTTTGAAGAAAATGTTAGGTTTTTGTTTGTAACCCTCTGAATAATGCTGACATCTTAACTCTTTCGACAAAAGAATGTGGGGTGTAGACTCATTTCTGTTTACTGACATTCAGTAATATGTTGTGGTTTTCATTATATGCTGTGTTTGTTTTCTGGGTTAATTCTCAAGTAAGTATTCCATTCTCTTTGAAACTATTATAAATGGAATTGCCTTTGTAATTTTCTCAGGTCATTCCCTTTAGGGTACAGCTGACCTTACCCTGCTACCTTCCTGAGCCTCTCAGGACTTCTCCTGGGATTTGTGGAGGGAATCTCTGGGGCTTTCCGAAGCATAGGAGTCTAGCACCTACCAACAGAGATGACCTTGCAGTGTGGGCGCCTTTTCCTGCCAAACTGCCCTGGCTAATTTCTAACGTTACACTAAACAGAAGCAGGGGAGGTGAGCAGCTGAGCCGAGGTCCTGACTTCAACAGGAGAAGTGTTTGGACCTCACTCCAAGCATGGTGTGTCCTGTGTCTTCACTGGTGAGCATGGTGTATACTGTGTCCTTGCTAGTGAGCATATTTATTGTGAGTTTTTCCACGTATGGCATCTTTGAAGCTGACGTTGTTTCTGCTCCCAGCTTAAGTGCTTCCACAGGTGTCAATTCCACATCTGTTTGTTTCTAATGTGTTCTACCCTACAATCTTTTCTGACTTTTCATGTGATTTAGCATCAAACTCCTACCTAACAGAACTGAGGAGAAACATGAAATAGGTCTAGCCCCCACGGTGATGCTTCCTCTTTTGTGTATCCTAGTCATACTGTGGTAGCCTTCGTGTGCCCTGTTATCCTGCAAACAAATCATTAACTCTCTCTCTTAACTAACATTAAGCTTATTCACAACTGCCACAAAGTCTTAGTAGGCATAGTTTGATCTGTAATGAGAACACGCTGTTTCTGTGGAGCTGGTGCGTGTTGGACAGGAGCCAAGCAGCCTCCTTCTTGAAGGAATGATCCTATGGTAAAGCACGCACCTGGACCGTCGTGGCTGAGAAGATGGGGAAGAACTGGGAGACGTTACAGAGAACACATGTGGGGCTGTGGAGGTTTCCACTAAAGCTGAGACCATGTGACCTCTGGGTCCTCCTCAAAGACTCTAACTCTGCAAGAACAGCCTTAAACTGTTGTAACTTTTTAAATTTTCTTTTTTGTTGCTTCTCTGCCCGCAAACTATTTTACTGTGAAAACAAAGAATACTTAAGCAACTGAGAAATGGAGTGAGCCAAAAACCAGCTGACCTCTGCCTTGGGTTCTGCTGCCCAAACACACACAAGGCAGCCAGAACTGAAGCAAACACCCAAAACACACAACCACTAGCAACGAAGTCAAGGCTACCCAAAGTAACTCTCAAAAGGAACCAAGAAGAAAATGTTTACAAGTTTTGTGCCTTGCAGCTTTCTTGCCTGTAAAATGGAAAGAATCCGAGTTTTGAAGAAACCAAGGAAATGAATGTAAAATGTTTAGTATACTAGGCACACAGCAAAACACAATCAACCCCAGAACTGTAGCATCTAGCAGTTCAAAGTACAAGTATTGACTGCCTTTCTCAGTGCAGCAACTGGATGCCTAAGACGACGCAGCCTATGATGGGGAAGGTTGGTTGTGGCTCATGATGCAGACGGCAAAATGGATGGGGTGGGAGAGCCAGCAGCAGGAGCGACTCTCAGCTATCTCACATCTGGGGAAGTCAGGAGGGAATGCTGGAGACCCTTCCTCTGTTTTCCTTTTTGATTCAGATAACAGCCAGTGCGATGGTCCTGCCTACATCTGAGGTCTCTTTGCCTCAGTTAAAACTCTTTGGAAACAGCATGAATGGAAGGCTTGTCTCTTAAGTGAGTCTAATTTGAGTCGGGCCAACAATGAAGCTTCATCTTCACAGTAGGTCTCAGCAGCAAAAGGTTATTTTCAGCCTGCACAAATGGCTACTCTATGTAACAGAAATCAGACGGTGGACAGACTTGTGTCTGAAGGAAAGAAAAACAATGAAAACTGTCTTGTGTTCGGTCACTGCTCTGCTTCTCTGCTGGCTCCAGAAGGTGGGGTGATAGCAGTGCCAGCAGGGACTAAAAGACTGTCATCTGTGTGACTTGGGCATACTTTCATGCGGCAGATACAAGGTCTCCTTGGTAATAACCTGGAGTGGTTACTTGATGTCACAGAGGCCCAAGGCTGATAGAGACTCTTCTTCAGTCACTTGTCCACCTTATTCTTGGAGACACAGTCTCTCCATCAAACCCAGAATGAGGCTACTCCCAATGGGCAGCTTCCTCCAGGGACCTCCTTTATCTACCTGCCTTCTGACAGCTGAGTTACAGGCCAGCCGCCACCCCTGCCCAGCACTTAGTGAGTTCTGTGAACTATGAACTCTGGTGCACCTTTCCTTCATGGCAAGCGCTTCAGCTGCCGGGCCATCCCCCGAGCCCTGTCTCCTTCATTTTGTTCTTGGTAAATGGTAGCTCCAAGAAGTTTGGGACTAAAGAGACTTGGTCATCAGTCAGTTCAAGGTGCCTGCTCTTGCAGAGGACCCAGGTTGAGCTCCCAGCAGTCACACAGGAAACGACTTTTACCTCTAACTCCAATTGCAGGAGATCTGACCCTTCTAGTTTCCTCCTGCACCAGGCACACACATGGTACACATGTAGGCACTCACATATACACGTAAAATAAAAATAAGTCTTTCAAAAAGAAAGTCAAGCAATCCCAAGGAGTGGCACAGCTCGAGCTGGAACTGCCTAGAACCTATGGCCTTAGCCATCTGAAAACCACTTGTAAATGCAGCTTTAGAAATGAAAGCTCGGCCCAGTTCAGGTTAAGGATCCTTCAGGTGGATGGCCGGGCAGCCACATCTGCTAGAAGATGAAGGCTTGGCTATAGCTTCTGCATATCTGAGTATCAAACTGCATAACCATGGATATGCACTTTCAAGTACATTTAGCAAGGCTATGCAATCCAGGATACTTCTTTATATCCCAGCTTCTCACGGCACCTGCTCTTTAGAAATGGAGCCTTTCCTAAGTGGAAGAAAAGAGAAGCCTAGTTTCCTAGGAACGCTTTCTTCTGGCTGTTGAAAGGCTAAGCAGCTAAAGTACTAATCTGTCTGTACTTTTCAGTAAGCACTGGCACGGACAGCCCTAGTCACTGTAGGAACTCGAGGCAGGCAGGATGGATGAGCTGCGGCTCCACTTCTATCAAACGCATAGAGCAAATCACACAGGCTGGGGAAGGTGGAAGGGTCTGACTGGGAAGAAAGTATCATGGGGGTCGGGGGAGGGGCCGTGGGTGGGGAGCACAGGAAACAGAATTCCATGTGCTTCCTTCTCCACATGGCTGGCTCCTATGTACTAATCACCGTGTTCTAGGCACACAGTAGGTACTTCATTAAGTCCTGAGGAATGATGGCCTTTCAAACGGCTGTAACTACACAAAGCCTGGCAGTTTGATAAGGAGACTTCAAGGACCAGAGTTGCCATGGTCCAGCAGTCCAGAGACACAAATACCTCCTGAAGGCTATCATAGGGCTCAGAAAGATGGTGCGACTCTGAGAGGGACTGCCTTAAAATACCCTTCTCCCTTGCAGCAAAAGGCTTAGAATATATTCCTGTACAAAACTGGAATTAACCGGAACAAAATCTAGAGGCTCTCAGTGGTTTAGCCCGCCTAGTAAGACCACTATGGAATCTTCAAACATACCACAGCCAAGGCTGGGAAGCAGTGGAGAGATATTTAGTCTAGGAGATAATCCCATGCTTCTCATAACCATCCACGACACACAACAGCCCCAAGTGACAGCGACTCTTCCTTACAAAGCAGTCTGCCATCACGGAGCTCTTGCAAACAAACTTCTCAAGGATGCTGCTCTTAGGTACAAAACCATAGAAATTTTACCCCACAATCCAAAATTTACCATTCAAGGCCTCCAGAGCATCGTTCGTCACTGTCACGTGACAGCTACCTGCACGTATCCTCGGCTCTTTCAACCACTTCTCTTGATGTGGTCTTCAGTTTCTGTACCTTCCTAATGTTCTTTATGAGCGTCTATCATCATGGCTATGCCTGTCTCTTCTGCCTTCCCATCCCAACAACGGGGAACCGGGTATGTGCTTTGTGGGAAGCCATGCTCCACCTGAGCACTTAAGAGTATCTCATGCAGCCTCCTGCATCAATTCCTCCCCCCATCAGGACCACTCCCATCCACGAAAGCCCTCATATCTTCAAAACTCAGCCCTGACCTCATCCTGCATAACTCACTCTCTCTACAGCAATTCCCATCAAGGAGTCTGTGCCTACAGCCATAGCTTTCTTCTCCACTCTCTTCTGAGCCGACAGCCCGCTACTGCACAGAACTGCGCAGTGGTCCTGACTGACTTCACACTATCAAACCCAACAGCCAGGTCTCAGGCCTAGCTTTCTCTCAAACCCAATGGTGATCAATATCTGCTATTCATGAAACTGCAACTGACAGCTGAATACTCCCCAACCCCCTTAAGAGCAGCAATCTCTTATCTCAGAGAGAGAAGCGACTATTTTCTAAAACAGAAAAGTAACTCTGTCTGACCTTTTTGCAAATCTCTTCATGTGGGTCTAAGAGGACAGCTGCATTCTCAGTCTGCCTCTCTGTGTCACCTGCTGCCACACCAGACGTCAATCAGCGGCCTCTAGAACACTCCACTGTGTGCTTGCTGGCCGGCAACGAGAGTGGGGAAAGCAAGCAACCCCATCTTACACTACCTGACAGGCCCTCAGGAAAGTCTCAAGGAGCCCACCCAGATCCTCACCCCCTCCTGCTGAGCCCCAGTCCTCCCTGCCCCCACAGGCCTTCCTGCTACTCCACATACAGCAGCCCATGTGTCTGGCTGCTCTTCTGTCTAAAGATAATCTGCCCGGATCCATTTACATCATCAAATATATACCTGAATATATATAAATATGCATGTATATGTGTTCTTATGTTTATGTATTGTACACGTAATATATATGTATATGTGATATATATGTAGACAGGTATATGTAATGTGTATGTACTGTATATGTATACATCACCTGTTACTGGCCAGCACTTCTCAAGGGTCTAGAAATAATATAGCAGTGAACAGAGAAAGGACTCTGCCCCTGAGGGTGTGAACTTCCTGTACAGCTGATACCCTAGTCAAACAGCCTGCTCTCAGGTTTTACAGCCCTAACCACACTGGTTACAGCTTCTTAACCTGGGCTGGGGATATCGCTCAGTGGAAGAGCCAATGGCTAGCATGTGTGAGGCCTGGGACCACCACCACCACCACCACTAGGTACCACACTTTTTGTGCCATTTTCCTGGTTTTCTCCAAAGTACACACTCTGATTTGAAATGCTACAAATGTCACTTGTTTGCTGCTCTGCAGCTCCCAACCCCATCTCCCCCCATGCAGGCCCTGTCATCATGCCTGGAACAGCTGCTGGCCTAAGCAGTACCCAGTAACCAGCGCTTGAATAGACAAATTTCTCCAGCCGGGTACCAAGGTACTGAGGTCGAGGCGGAAATCCATGAGGTCAGAAGGCAGGTGCTATGTCAAATGAAAGTAGGTGGCATGTTTTCAGAATATACAGAGAACTGGGAATCCCCTGAGGAGAAAAAAAAGGATTCCATCCAGCAGGACCCCATACCTGGCTCAGACCTGTTCCAGCCTAAAATTTAAGGCTTTCAGGGAAGAAAGAGAGCAGGGCAGGACCAGGAGCTAAGGGGAAGCTGTGCTCCAACAGCCAAATCACCCCAAATCACTGCCCGCAAAAGAACCCACTTCCAGAAAAGAATAGTGGCATCAGGGTTGTGACGTACCAGCTGGCTTCACATGTGGTAAGTGAAGGACCCATGATATTTCTAATTCCAAGTTCCATGTTTAAAATCTGTGTCAGAAAACCACTGCAGTACACGGCCATCAGTCAGGGGTGTCTGAATTGTTTCTCCACTAAGACGGTGGAGGGTTATTGTGCATCTCAAAGCTCAGCTTCTGGTACAGTGGAAAATGAGACAGAAAGCTAATAGTTGGGCCATCAGCTTCCAAAGCGGACAGACACAAGACAAAACAACCTACATGTAGTGCCACGAACTCCTCCCAGTGCTGAGTGAAGAGGCCACAGGTCCACTATCTCCGATCACTGGTGTGGTCTTGAGGCTACCCAGTCGTCCTTGCCAAGGTCCCCGGCTTCTCCTGGCCTGGCTTCTAGTTCTCAAGTGGTCCGTCCACTCCATTCCCCCCACCCCCAATGTCTAATGAGCTCACCTCTTACACACAAGTATTGTGGTCTTCTCTCTGTGGAAGTGAGCTCAGGGCTTCCTGCCCTCCAGACCCCACTCTTGCCTCAGAGGAGACTCAAAAATGGATAGTTCATCCCATCTAGTCTCCTGGAAATGTGCTTTTATCTCTACCATACGTTTCCCTCCAACTTCCTCTGATTAAGAACATTCAAGTAAGGTGTAACCATCACTACCATCCACCCATCATCACACATTCTAAACCTCTCGTGCCAGTTTCCTTCTCAGCTACTAACATGGCAGGCAGGGTTCTTTACCCTGTACCCCTCTTGGCCACTGGCTTCTCCCTCCCCACTCCTGGGCCTCCTGAGATTAGGCTACTAAGGCTCTTGTTGTCACCTCCTGCCACCACAACCCCCAGGGATCCTCTTCTATTCATCTCAAAGTCACGGCCTCTGCAGTGTGGCTTCTGTCTCTGCCACTCCACTGAGGCCCACAGTGGCTTTCTGAGAAAGGCTCAGTCATTATCTCCCTGATGCCCTCTCTATGGCTTTTCCTGGAAACTCCCGCCCTTGCTCTGAGCCCAGAAATGCCTCCTGCCTCTCCCTGCTGCTGTACTCTCTCATGGCCCAGAGTCTCGGATGGCGCGAATTCCTTCATCTGCTGCTCTTTATAAAACTGCCATGACCTTGAGTTTCAACCTTCTGACTATGCTCTTGAGAACCAAATACTTTAAAGTGTGGCTATGTAGACACCCCTACAGCAGGCATCCACACAGAGAAGTCCCAAAGCGAACGAACACCTCTATTCTCTCATGCACAGCTTCCTACTCACAGAGCCAAATGCCACCCACTGAGGGAAAACACAGGAAACCTGGCCTCTGCTCTTCCCACTATCAACCTGATCTGCTAGCAGTCTCCAGAACCTCCACTCTGTAAGCTCTCTCTCCCCTCTTATTGGTAGAAAAACTCAAGTCTGCTAATGTGGATTGTTGGAATATATTAGCCCTAACCTTTTCCAACCTAGCACTTCATAATGCCAGAGAGTTCATTCTGGCTGCATCTCTGTTCGCATGGACTTCAGGAAACAGTATGGATTCTTAGCAAAGTTCAAAGCCCTGTCAAGACTCAGTCCCAGCGGTATGTCCTGTGCTTCTAATAGTACAGTCTTCTTTGCTCACATTTTCTGGGATACAGCTCACACCTGTGCTGGGTGTCCTCAGCCAAATGCGCCCTCCTCCTCGTTCACTAGAAACCCCTGCTCAGGGTCCAAGACTTTACTAAGACACACCCCCTTCTCCCTGGCCCCGCCCCCACCAGTCAGCCAGTCATATCTCCCTATCTCCCTCAGTGTCTCCTTACAGGAGCACCCACCACAGCTCTAGTAAACTGTGACCACGCCTCTTGTTAGCAGGAAGAGGCTGTGCTCCATCTACACTTAGTGTGGATTCTGGAAGAAAAGCTGGTGCTGGCCAGAGTGGTACTAGAAAGAAGGAAGAAGAAAATGAAAGGCTTTCTGGGAGATGATGTCAAAAGTCACAACTGTAGAAAGGAGGAAGAGCATTCACATGGTGATCAATTTGCTATTAACTTGATTTATGGGACAAGAGGTCAGGGAAGTGGTCAAAGCTGAGTTCCTCCAGGCATCTCTGGATGTTCCCTAATTATGAAAATTACTATTGTTTTCAATTGACGGATCAGGGCAATAGCTACCTTTTCCAGACACTAGGGCTACAGAGAGGCCTAGCAAGGTGTTCTACAGGCTTCTTAGAGATGCAAAGGATGAAGCAAGAAAAAGCCAGTCAAGCAAACTTCTGGGAAGGAAGGGCCAGGGAAGGACAAACTTGGCAGGGGCAGGCAGCTAGCAAGGAGCAAACCTCTGCTCCTCAGCAAGGTCACGTGTGTCTTCTGGGGGCACCCGTGGCTTGCAAACTGAATCAACCCAGTTCTGGCTATAGCAAAGATCGGGGGTGGGGGTGAGGGTTCCCAGCCTTCTGCCATTGATGTTGTACACACACACACACACACACACACACACACACACCCTGAGTCTGCATAAAGGAAATCTCAGTTGTTCTTTCCAAAGCACAAACAGAGCTGGAGGGCTACCCAGAATCCTATTCTCCCTTCCAATTAGATAAAAGGTATGGGATTTAGACACAATTTCACCAGTGAAACAGAAGTTTCCTTTGCACTAAGTGCTTGTCTGGGCCAAGTGTCTCCCACTCTTCTCATTCCTAGGAGGCTCTAATACTGCTCATCTCACACCCACAGGCAACCCCTGGCTTGCCTTGGCCAGGTCTGTCAAATGCACAGCCCACAACCTTTCCCTTCTTGCCAGAGACTCTGTTAGAGGATGAGCCCCCTAGGACAACACTGAAGTACAACCTAAACTTTTTTTTTCCCTTTTCTCTTAAAATCCAGTTGCTAAAAGACAACCACCATGAGCTCTTCAAGTTCTAAAATTCCAACTGTTCTGGGCTCAAAGCCAAGTACCTCCCAAGTTTCTACAGAAGATTTCATTTCACCACCAATGAGATTAGAGAGCATAGACCCTGAAGAGCCAACAGGTTACATTCTGTGTCTGCCATGTCCTAAAATGCCACTGCAGATGGCGAGAGGCTGTTTGAGGTGCCCCCCACCTGCTCTTCTAAAACTCTAACTTCCTATAGCAGGACCACTGCTGACTCTGGTTTAGAGGGCAAACGCTCTTGCCTCACGGACTTGTAAAGGAGCGCACATGTGTTCTGGGGGCAGAGTGGGACGTCAGGAAGTGTCACTTACTGCTGTGACTGCCCTCCCTCCGCTGTTGTAGCCTGTACAAGTCTTACTCCCAAGAAGTCACCCTTACCACTGGCTCTCTGCCCTCCCTGAGCTCCTAGGCAGCATCAATGCCTGCACCAAGGTCCACAGCTAGAAAACTGTTCTGGGAATGGACCAGCGGACCTGAGTATGCCTAACCCAGTTCAGGTGTGGATGTTAACAGGCGCCTCCAGAAGTACTGCTCACTTGGGGAAAAGAAGGTGCATTCTGTTCAACCTGACACTTGACCCACATATAAAAACTACTGCCATGGGGTGTTATTGTCAAAGGTCTTAAGTAAGTGACCTTGTGTTTCCAAAGACACCTCACGAAGCCCAAGAGGGTCCAGTAGTGTGGGACAGGAGTCCAGGAGTCATCACCATAGGCTGACAGAGGAGAAAGCGCAGCCTGTCAGACTCTGCTGCTTCTGGCTTCAGCCCTGACATCGAACCCTGCAAGCGACAGGAGTGTGTGGGCAAGGATGCAGCCCTGCCATCCATCGAGGGAACTATAGCTCCTCAAGAGTGTCAGGGGTAAGCAAACACTGCTGTGCTGTTGTTATTCTCACCTCTGTGAGCTACTGAGACCTTTGGGGTGATGGCAGGAAAAAGGTGTCACTTTGGTGACAATCATCTGGATAAGCAGTGGAAGGAGGACCAGACACCAGGACCATGCAAGGCAGCCCAGATCACTGCACCTACAGGGAGAAACATTCCCTCCGACTGAGAGAGGCCTACCTGTGAGAATTCAGTTTAACCAAATGTCCTGCACACCTGCTGCTAAACAGAGACAACAGCGGTAAAGAGTCATGAGATCTAAACAAACTACAAATCAAGTAACTGGCCTCCAGTCCCAGAGCACCGGAGCACCTTAGTTTTAGGCCACAGGAAAGATCAAGGGCAAGTTGCAGGAGACAGTTCTTTCCCCTGTTCATTCTGGGGATTGAACTTGGGTCACTGGGCTTGGCAGCCTTTACCACTGAGTTATCTCATGTAATGCAATCTTCTATAGAGTTAACTACTGATTAAAAAAAAAAATTGCTGGGCGGTGGTGGCACATGCCTTTAATCCCAGCACTTGGGAGGCAGAGACAGGTGGATTTCTGAGTTCGAGAGTTCGAGGCTAGCCTGGTCTACAGAGTGAGTCTCAGGACAGCCAGGGCTACACAGAGAAACCCTGTCTCGAAAAACAAAAAGCAAACAAACAAACAAAAAAATTAAGTGCTCTGCAGATAAAAAGAAAGAAATCCTTAGTTTGGGCTAAGTGCTAGTACCTGTAACCCAGCACTAGGAAGGCTGAGGCAGAACTACTATGAATTCAAGGACAGCCTGGGCTATGTGTTGAGAACTTCTCTCAAAAGGAAAAAAAAGAAACAGGATTCTGTCTGCTTCGGCCTTCCTGCACCCTCCTCTACAATCGAGTGTTGCACAATTTATCTCTTCACCATGAGAGACTTTTAGTATTAGTGCCAAGGTACCAAACACATGGCAGTCAGTTAAGACCTCAAGTGGGCAACGTCCTTCCTCCCAACAGCTGTACGCTTTCACAGGCACTACAGAGAGCAACAGACTGGGAACCCCCAACCCCATAATTTGCTAAATAACTAATCAAAGAAACAATGAAATTTATGGGGGAAATGCTTTGAACTTTAGCATGAGGCACAAGCATCTTAGCTGAGGCACTCACACAGCTGCAGGGCCTTCTGGATGCCTTGTATCTTGAGACTGACTTCGGTTCAAGACCTCGGTTTAAGACCTCAGTTTGACTTCATGTACAAGTATAAGCCAAACTGGCAAGGACAGTGACATCAAAAACCCTAAACAGACTGACAGACCCAAGGCACAGCCAACAGCTGAGACCTGAGGACCAAGTCACAGAGCCTTATCCATCAGCCCCCTCACTTGAGGAGGCCTGTGCTCTCCTGTGTGAACATGAAAAGGAGTTCCCCAGAGGGGTCATTTGACCCCATTAATGTCAATCAAGAGGCCACACTGGGGACTAGATAGTTCAATGGTTAAGAACACTGATGATGGCTCTACCAGAGGACCAGGGATCAATTCCCAGAACCTCCATGGGTTCAAGACCATCTGTAACTCCAGTTACAAGGGATCTGATGCCTTCTTCTGGTCTCCATGGACACCAGGCACACATATGGTACACCAAAATACATGCAGGCAAAACATCCATATGCATAAATAAATCAAATTTAAAAGGGGAGTAGGAAGAAGAGCAGGAGGAAAAAGAAGCTTTCTCCACAGCCACCGCAGTGGCAGAGGACAGGGGATTCTGCAGCTGAACTGGGCTTTCTTCAGATCTGCAGTGGTCGTCTCTGGTCACACTCAGGACCGGTAACGCCTCCCACAGTCTAGCTTCTTCTGTATCCCAGCAACATTCATCAGGCCAAGCCGGAAGCTGGGAATGCCTCTGTGCCTGCACTGAGCACCATAAGGAGGCAGTTGCATTCCAAGGCAATCCTCCTGCATCTCTCCCAGACCCCTTCTATCTTTAAGTCACACTACCTTGAACCTCCAGGACTCTCTGGCACAGGCTCCTAAATGCAGCCTTTTCCTGTGGGTGATTGTTTGGCTTGCTTGCCTTTTGTGATGAGAACGGTGTAATGTGAAAGCTACCATTTTAACCAGTTTTAAGTGCACATCTGGGGGCCATGTAGTACGTCTGACTAACACCTATTTCCGGAACTTTTCACAATCCCCACTGGATCCTATGTTCCTACTTCCCTATCCTCTCTAGCACACAGAGATCTCTGTTCTGTTTTCTGTTTCCATGAATTTGACAATTCTAGGTACTGCCTCTATGTGGAATTATTTGTCCTTTAAATGTATCTGTCCTTTAAAAATACTTTTTGTTTTTAATTATAAGTACCTGTATGTGTCTATGTGTAAGTATGTGTCCAATCTTTCTAGAGTTAGAGGTGGCTGTGAGCCACCTAAATTGGGTTCGAGGAACCTCAGGTCCTCTGCAAGGTCAGTGGACCCTCTTAACTGATGAGCAGTCGCCCCAGCTCATGTATTTGTCCTTTTACATGGTTCCTTTGACTTGGCATGTTTTCTTGCATCCCTTCCCTTTTTGTGACTTAAAATTATTTCACCACGGCTAACACTACATCCTGCTTATCCATTCATCCACCCACCAATGAGCACCTTTTGGCAGCTGAATGAAGCTGTTATGGTTATGTCTGTACAAGTAAAAAACAGGCTAGAGATGTGAAAATGTTAAACTGTCAGCACACATGAACAATCAATACTTAACAATTAGTCATCAGGAAATGTCACTCAGAAGCATGAGACACTATTACATATTTGTGAGACTAAAATTCAAGAGTGACCATACCAAGAGCAAGTAAGGACAGGGAACAACCGGAACCCAGACACTGAGCACTGAGCAGGTAAGGACAGGGAACAACCGGAACCCAGACACTGAGCACTGAGCAGGTAAGGACAGGGAACAACCGGAACCCAGACACTGAGCACTAGAACCACTTTGGAAAACTGCTGAGCAGTGGCTCTTGCCGCTAACCATACACTCGCCAAAAACTGCAATTCCATTCTTGTCCATACAGGTGAAAGAGGTGAACACGAGCCAGGCATGGAGGTCCAGGCCTGTGATCCCAGCACTTAAGTGGCTGAGACAGGAGCACGTACTGAGTATCTGCCCATGGTCACATTAACAAAACACTGTTTCAAAAACAAAACAAAACAAAACAAAACTTGAAAACACCAATAACAAAAACAACAACAAAACAACCAAAGGAAGAAAACACCTAAGAGAGGGCAAATACTGTACCATGGGGCAGAGAAGGAGAGAAGAAAATTAGGTCTATAATAACCAAGAGGCTAGCACAGGAACGCTCATATTAGCTTTGCTTCTAATGCCCACAAATTGGAAATAGCCCAAATGACAACAGCAACCCAAATGATTATGTACAATGCAACTACACTGTGCAACAGAGTATTATACAGGAAAAAAGAAAAGGAAGAAGAAAGGAAAAAAAAAGATTAACTATACTTTTCTTTTGGTAGTCACAGAAGACTGGAAACAAGGGTACCTACCCATGCCAAACCCATACTACCTGAGTTCCTTCTGCTCCAGCTGCAGATAATCTATGCAAAGCCTCCACATTTTTATTTCATTCATTCATCCATCCATTATTCATCTATCCATTCATTTGTTCAATTCGAGGCAGGGCCTGACACAGCCCAGGCTGACCGCACACTGGCTGAGTAGATGAGATAACCCTGAACTTGTCATCCTCCTGCCTCTACCTCCTGAGCTACCACCACAGTCAGTTTATGTGGTGGTGCGTTTTGAACAAAGGACCGCCTGCATGCTGGATAAGCATTCTATCAATGGAGCTGTAGCCTCAACTACACCCCACATGTGTTAAATCATCTCTAGACAATTTGCAGCACAATACAATGTTTATCTTATGCAGAGAGAGTTGCTACAGTGTATTATTTAAGGAATAATGACTAAGTCTGTGCGTATTCAGTACCTTACTGCATTGTTTAGGGAATAAGGACTAAGCCTATGCATATCAGTACTGAGGCCGAACTCATGGGTACAGGTACAGAGGGCCCATTGCACTGTGACTTAGGAACGCAAATGAAGTACAGATTCATGTCCCACCAGAGCAGACAGATACAAAAGGATCAAACTGCATAACTCCATTTATTTAAAGACTAAACACAAAGAACAAAACTTCAAAACAACACCCAGGGTGATGTCCCCCATAGACTAAGACCTTCCCTAACCTCTCCATCTAAAGACCCAATTTCCCAACTCCTCCCACAGCTACGGAAGAGTTGATAGCACCAATAAGTTCTCCATCCCTAAGATGTCACAGGCTTGGCTCCCCTGACCGATCCCGTTTGTTATGGGAAAGATGGTGCATTGGTTAAAAGCTTGGATTCTGTCCTAAGCAGCCCCACTGGTTGGCTCACCTGTAATTCCAGCACTGGGGGACCCTATTCTTCTGGTCTCTATGGGTACCTCCATGTATGCACCCACATAAAGACACACGTGTATACACACGCAACTTAAAATAGTTCTTAAAGTCATGACTTGCATACTTTAAGGAACACATATTACACAACTGCATAAAAGGTGGGCACCTCCTCAGTGTCCCAAACACAACTAAAGGACAGCCAGCAGCACACATGTCCAGATCCACACTGAGACAGAACTGACCCAGCACTGCTTGGCATATGATCTGGTGGACAGCTGGGAACCCAATGGGGTTCTGACCAGAGCCGGGGCATAAGCCTCATAAACAGCAAGTAGGATCCATGCTCCCAGCCTACTGCGCTCTCCGTCCTCTGTGACAAGTTCTATAGTTCAGAGGAAGGCTCGATAGGGAACCAGAGTCACCAAACCCAGTGTGGACCTGACTACCAGTTAGGGTCAGGGTCTCCACACAGGCAGAATAGAATAAGTCTGTGAGTGACGGACGACATCAGCCAGGCACAAGGCAAGGGTCTAACTTCAGCGTCCTATAAAAGAACTCATCTGTCTCCTGCAGGATGATCTCACCCACGTCTAAAGGAGACAGACAACACTTCTTTTCATGCTCAGAACTGAAAGGCCTTCCCAATCTGGGAAGGAACTTGGGAAGGAAGGCTCTTATCTTTGTATTAACCTAAGGTAACCACGGTCCCCTGTGACAAACAGGCCTCTCCACGACAGCCAGCCACGTCACAAGGGGCACCCAATTCAGAAGGCACTAGGACCAACTACACACAGTGGCCATGAGTCCCTCATGCAGGCCAGACGTGTCCCTAACGGCACAGTACTACAGCCACCTGTCCTGTGTGGCTGTCGGATCAGAAATGCCTCAGACCCTCAGAAATGGCCTCTTGGCTTTCTAATTGCAGGTAGCGGAGTGCCAAAGCCTGATTTTTCCAATGTACCAATCAGCTTCCACTTTAATGCCTGGTCTTCCTGGGCCGACTGGACACAGCTTTCAAAGCATGATTTCCAATGCCTAGAAAGAATGGGCGGTACAAAAAAAGAGCTGGTCCTCTAAGTTGCCCTCCAAGGGAGGAGGGAGAGACTAGCTCCATGAGCAGTCAAAGGAGGAAGAAGGAGGGTAAAAGAATAAAAGAAAACCCATCATAAAGAAAGACAGCAATGACCTAAACCCAAGGATGTAGAAGCTGGAAAGCAATGCCCGCTTGAGAGGGGGTCAGAACAGGAACCAGGCAGGGTACTCATCAACCGACAAACATCCTCTTGATCTGTGTGCAAATTACCTGCAGGAGAAGCTGTGAGTCCTCCATCACAGGACAGACTGGTGTCAGATGTCCACCAGAACTATTTAGCCCAAATAGGTGCACTACTTAATGCAAGCCAAAAGCCCTGTCCACTCCCAAGCCAGCTGACCCTTGTGACAGAATGACAACCCACTGTCCTCCACTGGGCCTCACCAAAGCCCCAGGGGTGAAGACAAGTAGGCAAAACTGAGACTACTATCGCCCCCTGCACCACAGCACACCGCGTGCTTGCTCAACAGGAGGAGACTCCAGTCCCACGCCATTCTCATTTTCATTTTGTGTGCTTGGGGGGGACAAAGGCTCACAGCTGTTCCACACCACTTTTCTCTGGCCTGCATCTGCCTTGAGACCCTGAAGACTGAATCCCAGACAGACTCTGCAATCAGAAACAGAGACATCAATATATCAGCTGTAGTGAAAACCAGCTGTAGGGTGTGGGAGCCTGCCTACCCATCAGCTGGTAACAGTCAGCAAGGTACTGAGCCCATTCTCCTTCCTGTTTCCTGGAGAACCGGGCCTGAGACTTAGAAAGGCTGGTTGGTTAGAAAGGCCCTTAGCAGAGCCCTCAGCTGGGTTCTCCCCAGGAGACGGGGGCTCTCCACGGAAGACAGAAGTTAAGAAGAGTTTCAAGTGTCACCTTAGGCCAAGTGGTCATTATTTATAACACAAAAATAATTCTCGCCGGGCAGTGGTAGTGCACGCCTTTAATCTTAGCACTTGGGAGGCAGAGGCAGGCGGATTTCTGAGTTCGAGGCCAGCTTGGTCTCCAGAGTGAGTTCCAGGACAGCCTGGGCTACACAGAGAAATCCTGTCTCAAAAACAAACAAACAACAATTCTCAATTTGCAAAAGAATCACCATGTTCTTGCATGCTTCCTTATTTGACTAATGCCGGGGATGGAACCCAAGATCCCTCACAGGCTAGACCTGCTCCCCCATGAGCGAACCCTCCACAAGGCCACTGTGCTTTCTATGTCTGCACCTCTGCTGGGTGAGTAAGTCCACTGTGAGGTGTGAAGGAAGAATCATGGCTGCTCAGCCACCTGGACATGGAGTCTGCTAGAATCATAAACTGCAGAAACACTCTAGTAATCAGGCCCCAGCCAAATCCAGATCTCTGTGGTGACAGGTCTATGTGCCTCCTTTACCCCAACTGGTTCTAGCAGCTTCTAAGCTGGGGACAGAGGATACAGCACACATTTTGCTGAGTGGCTGGAGGCTCAGCTCATGCACCCTTCGGTGGCCTCCACCAGCATACATGGCATCACCCACCCAGCAAATCTCTGCTTTCTCCAAGCAGAGAACAGCAGTAACACAGAACTGCCTAACGACTGCTGCGCGGTATGCCAAAGAATTCAGGAAAATGATGTGCATAATTTGGGTTTGGGTGTTTTTGTTCAGGAAGAAGTAAACCGGCTGTACCATCCTGTCTCTTTTGAGGTGAAGCTATACCACAACACATCCAAAGATAGCTGGGTGATTGTATGTTTGCAAGGGTGGGCAGCACCAATGTAACCCACGTGGGTGGAAGAAGACCATGCACTGAGTGACCATGGCCGCCAGGCCACCTCTGGACTGTCTTGCACAAAACAAATCAAAGTTGTGGATACCCAAGGAAGGGCAAATATAGCCAAGTCCCACCAAGGTCAGCCCTGAGGGTTAGGAGGGACTCCTGCCCTGTCCTCTGCCCTGACAACAGAGCCATCTGTCAGATACACTCGCATCTTCTACTGGACCAACCGGAGTGGGTGGTTTTGCCAATCACCCTATGGAAATAGTAGAGAGGAATGAGTTCTAATACACAATCATGAAGGGATAACAATCAGAGACCTCATCGAGAACGTGGACAGTCACCAGCACACCTCTGGGAACAAAAGAGCTTTGGGGTATGGCCATGGGTGCTATCTGCTACAGAAAACCCTGAGGAGACCTAGCCCTAACTTGGTCTCCAGATGACCCGAAAAGAGTCCCAGGCCACCCACCCAACAGTCCGGAAGGATCTTATGATCACTGCTCTGAGAGATCCAGGGGAGCCTGCAGGTCACCAGGCCATAGCAGGCCCAGTGAGACCAAGCAGACAGCTGCTGAGGCCCTTTCAATGGGAGGCGTGATCATGTCCTCAGTACTGTGCTAAAGTTCACCTCTGTGGACACTGACAGCGAAAGAACCTCCCAGCGCTTACAAAGAGCTACATAAAAATGTTCTGTAAGGCCTAGAGGTACAGGAAGCCTCACAAATTCAAAGCCTGAGGGTGACCTTGTCTCCAAAGAGTGCAAGAGGACTTAGGGGTGTAACTCGGCAATACAGTGCTCGCCTAGCATGCACAAGGCCTTCTATCAGAGCCCCGATATCCCTCCCCTATACCCCTGGAATAAAAGAACGCTTTACTGTTATTATTTATTTTCCTAAACATTTCTTCCTATTCTTTCTAGGGCCAGGAGGCTGTGGCTTCTTTCAAAAGGCCTGCCTCCTCTGAGGCTGGCAGATCAAAATCTCCTGAATGCAAGGGATGAACTCTTACTACAAGCGACAGTCTTCTTAGCTCTTTCCACACCTCTGTGGATAAGTCAAGGGAAGGCAGCGGGCTCCGCCCCCACCTTTCCCACCTCAGCTGAAGCGAACAAAGGAGCAGGAGCTGGCTGCCTCTTCTTGGGGCCTTCCCACAGACACAGAGTTTTCTGCCATGACATCATCAGCCACCAATCACCACAGACAAGGTGGAGCAGGTTTTGTCTGTGAACAAGGCTCGGCAACAGTCAAATAGCAAAGGGCAGCGCAGGTGTGAGGTGGGTATTTTTCCCCCTGTTTCTGTTTGAAAGTGTAGAAGAAAGCTGAGAAGCACCGGGGAAAAGCTTGCTAAGGAAAAACAAAAATCCGAAATCTAAAATGCTCTGGCTGTGTGTCCCAGACCACCAGGGAGCGTACCTGTTCCCCCCACCCCCCCACCCCCTCCACCCCCCTGTGGTGGACAGTGGAAGCCTTTGTTCCGAGAGGCAGCCAGTGACATCTTTCCCAGCCAGCGCTCCTTGCCAGGCAGAGAGCCAGCGTTTCAGGAAAGCTTGTGTGTGCAGGTGTGTTTTCAGGGGTTGCAAGCATCAGAGAGCAGGGTAGACAAGAAGAGAATGTGGCCAATCCACAGATCTGGTTTCCACTGGGGCATCACAGCTGGTGGCTCCCGGGCCTTGGCGATTTGCAGCTTTGCTTTCCTCAAGAAAATATGAGCAATCTTATGAATGAAACTACGTGGCCAAGGTTAGAATAAGAAAGGAGGTGTGTGTGTGTCTGTGTGTGTGTGTGTGTGTGTGTGTGCGCGCGCGCAGGGCTCCAGGAGAAAACTGCAGAGCTGATGCTCTTTATAAGAGCAAAGCTCTGATGATGCTATCCCCATGCCCCCCTACACACACACACACACACACACACAAGGCGTATTATTACAGGAAGCTCTAACAATAAAACTGGAGGCAGAGGGCACAGAGCGACCCACCCTCTGCTCTGCAAAGCACTCTATGCAGTCTGCCCAGCAGCCATGCAGCCAGACTCCTGGATGGAGACCAGGCTAAAGGGAACAAGCTTCAAGACATGGGCTCCCACTGGCCACCAGAGACACAAACCGACAGGATAAATAACTTTCCTTTGATTTTGGTTTTGGTTTTTTGTTTTTAGTTTTTACAGTGTTGTGGAACGAACCCAAGAAGCATGAAAGTTAGGCAAGTGTTGCGCTCTTGGCCCTGGGCAACTGCATTTTTAACCGTGTGCAAGTGAGCATGTTAAGGGACTAAGAGATGTTTTTTTACACAGCACCCATGGTGATGCAGGGTGACACAGGGCTCTCAACACTGCTACACGGATGTCACTGCTTGTGTCCTCGACAACACAGTACACCTCTGTGCTCAGACAATCTTCTCTATGCAACTGATACATAGATTAAATAATCAGATAAAAATATCTTGTCGGCCGGGCTGTGGTGGCACATGCCTTTAATCCCAGCACTTGGGAGGCAGAGGCAGGCGGATTTCTGAGTTCGAGGCCAGCCTGGTCTACAGAGTGAGTTCCAGGACAGCCCGGGCTACACAGAGAAACCCTGTTTCAAAAAACTAAATCTCTGTCATATACAGCATAACTCTTCTTTTATATACAGAGAGGCTAGCTGGGTGTGGTGGTCTATGTCTGTAGTCCCAGTGTTCAGGGTGCTGAGGCAGAAGAATCCCAAGTCTGAGGTCACCTTGGATTAAATAATATGTTTCTTGCCAGCCTGAGCCAGACTAACTTAATACAAACAAATAAACAATGATAAAATTAGGTAATGGGCCCAAAACTAAGGCAATACCTATGTAGTGTGGTACATGCCTTTAACCCCAACATTTGGGAGGCAGAGGATAGGTCTCACTCAGAATTCTGAGGTCCGGACTGCATAGCAAGATCCAGACCAGCCAGGGCTGCATAATTAAGACCCTGTCTTAAAAAAAAAAAAGACAATGACAACAAATATAGAATCTAATATTTACTTCAGGCTAGACAGAGATGACACACTTCAGGGCCAACTACTATGGACCGTTATTCTCCACAGCTCCCAGAAAGAAAGACCTGGCTCCCTCTCATCCTCCCAGCTCTGTGGGTTTCCTTGCCCAAGCTCAACTGGACCAGCAATGCAGCAAGACTAGGGCAGACCTGTCCAGCCTGAAAACTCTAATAAAGGCCTGTGTTCGCTTTGCCCACCCACCCATGCACACGAAACTGAAGAAAGAGACACCTCGGGAACTGAGCCTAAGCTGAAGCTCACTGTGACCCTGACCGACTGGGGTGGGGCTCCTTCACTGACAGGCAGGACCAACACCTGCTGTGAGCTCTCTGCTCCTTAACCCCCTGGGGCTGTATGAGGATAACCAGTTACCCTAAAAGGAGAAAGACGAGCCCACATTAAGACCATCTATTCTTACTGACCCCCAGATCCTCCCAAATAAAACAACAGTCTCACAAAGGACTGGCACTGGTCCCCAGAAGCTGTACCCTAAGCTTTGGCCCCAAGCAGGGTCCTGAGGTCTTCTCCACACCAGCCTGGTGACAGCAGCAGAAGCCCTCCACCTCACCCAGGGTGCTGTCTGCCTAGCCCACCGCATCAAAGACCACAAGCTAGGCAATTTTTCTGCCCAGAGATGGGAGAAAGAAGGGATGGGAGAAAGGGGAGGCTATATTTAGTGAACAGGCCAAGACAAGAGGAATGGAATGAGTCACCCAAGCTTAACCACTTAACTATTGTTCTCCATGGGGGTCGGCCAATCAGAAGCCAAGGCAGGGCGGAGCAGAGCCAGGGGCATCTGCAGAAGAGCAGACCTTTCTCAGGTTGTGGGGACAGACAGATTCACAGGGGGACACAAAAGCAGACATGGTAGAACTTAGGACAAAAGACGGGACTTGGTATCCTCTGGAGGCCGATCTGTGCACATTCCCCTAAAATAGGTGTCATCAGGAGCTGTAATGAATTTTCCAGAGAGAGAGAGAGAGAGAGAGAGAGAGAGAGAGAGAGAGAGAGAGAGAGAGAGAGAGAGAGAGAGAGAGAGAAACCCTCTAGATGCCCTGAAGGCACAGGAGGAACTTTCGCCACTTTAACCCAGGCAAGTCTATTTGACTTGCTTTCTTTGAGCCTGACTTGCTTTCTTTGAGCCTGGAATGGTAAGGAAGATCTGATTTTACCTTAGCTTAGTGTCTTAGTGTGTGTGAAAAGTGGAAAAATGAGGCAGCTTGAGATCGAGACTCTTCTAGAAAGCTGACACAGCATCCCTTCCATCCTGTGTTCTGCAGCATGAAGCCCCGTGTAACCCACGATCCAGGCTGCCCACTCACTGCCCCAAACCCAGTCCCGGGAGATGCTTTTACTTGACCCAAAGAGGCTGGCTGTGAAGCACTGTTAAGTAGATACTTGGAGAACTCAGCAAGGGCTCTGAGTGTCACACACATGCAGACACAACCATTGTGTGCACGTGTGAGCACGTGTGGGCACATGCACAGGGATGTGCCACACATCTGCGTCTCTAGATGACTGGGTAACACACAAAGTCAGCAGACTATCATATTTGGGGTACACAGTAAAAGCTAACATTTAGGGTGACAATATTTGTTTAACAAGGACATCATGGGAGGTGCACAGCTGGCCTCAGGGAGCACTCCCAGGTTCTCACAACTGCCTATTTTTAGCCTCCGGTCTTTCCTGCCTTGATCCCCAGGGATGGCCCCTCCCACTGCTCGCCAGCAGGATCCTCACCCTGAGCAGGAAGGTGGGGCTGCAGGAGCCGCAGCGTGATAGGTGGAAAAGCCAGACCCAAAGCAGGGAGAAGAAATACTTTAATGTCTCAAGACAGGTGCAAGGTGGGTGTGGACGAGAAGCGGTGCCTGAGATGCCTGCTGCCCATCAAGGTTCAAAGCCTGGAATCTGGCCTGCCCCCATCACTGCCCATGCTGACTGACACTACACCTTGCGTTTTGCAGGTGAGGTTCTGCCCACCAAGACAGCAGTGACTCACCAGCCCAGATGGCTGTAATTCCAGCCACATAACCGTGGTGCCGCTTTCTCTGGGTATGGTTCTCTGAGGAGGGAGGACACTCGGTGTTGTCCAGTGGTTCTCAACCTGTGGGACGTGACCCTTTCAGAGGTCAAACTACCCTTTCACAGGGGTCACATATCAGATATTCTATCAGATATTTACGTGACAACTCATATCAATAGCAAAATTACAGTTGTGAAGAAGCAATGAAAATAAACTTCATGGTTGGGGTCACCACCACATGAGGAACTGTATTAAAGGTCGCCGCGTGTTGGGAAGGTTGAGACCCACTGGTCTAGCCTTTCACCCTGCTGTGCTCCTTTTGCTGAAGCTCTCAGCACTACGCATGTGCAGCTGTTACAGAATCACCAGAGTAGACTGCAGCAGGTCTGTTCATACCGCCTATGACCTGACTATGACTGACCTGCCTAAAACCTGATCGTACAGGCACCTTGATCCCTGAAGAGAATTAGAAGATTTTAACATGACCTAATAAGGTTTAGACACAACAAAGGAGATGGAGACCATGCAAGTAATGTGTGATTTTTTTTTTTTAACCTTGGCAAAGGAAATGGCTAGTGTAACAATTTTTTCTCTTCAAGCCCCACGCAATGCGTGTGTGAGTTCATCAACATAGACACCATGACTTCTGCCACTGACAGCCTGTCGCTCTGAAATCATCAGTGCATACCTAGGAGACATCAACTCTCCAGTCCTGGTTCTCTGGCCACAGCCCTCTGGGGTGATCTATCAGAAGCCAGTTCCAGCCCATCCTCCTCACTTGCCACTGGGATGGCATCACTCTTTGATGATTTGGCCAGTCCTGTTCTGGTGTCCACCACCTGAGAACAGCAGCACTTCTGTGCCAGCTCTCAAGAGGAGAGAGAGGGAAAGAGGGGGAGGGGGAGGAGGAAGAGAAGGAGGGAGGGAGGGATGGAGAGGACCTGCCAACACACTGAGAGGAGATGGGAAACCTTGGCAAGGTAAGGATGTTCTCCCTCAGTCACACCTCAGCTCTCCCTCATCTTCACCCAGCAGACAGACTGCATTTATTACTACCCAGAATGCACTTCTCCCCAAGATGTGTGATCATGCAAGTCCAGGACCCTGCTTCTCTGAAGCTGATGACCCATCCTGGAAACTCTGACACAGTACAAGGAGAGAGGCGGAGCATGACCTCAGAGGCCGTCTCTGTTTAGTTTCCTTTATAAAGCAGAAGATATCACAAAGATCAACGAAGGCCCAATTGAAGTACCTGAAAATACCAGTTATGGCCGCATGCATGAATACATTCATCAGCTACCACTTACAGAACACTTGCGTGCCAAACACTGCTGCATGCTCGACCTGCATTAGCTCATTTCTGTCTTCAGAATAACATTCTAATTATAGGGTTACCCTCACTTTGGAGGCCCAGCAATTAAATTACAGTTCAGAGAAGACCATTACCTCCCAGGGTCATGATGCAATGGAGACTTGAGAGCTGGCTGGTTCCCAGTGCTTATGTCCCTTCCAACACAGCCTCACTCAGTAAATTCAATGTCCTGTGACCTCTGTGGTGCTTCTTATGAGCACACATGGCATCCTCTGTCATTCAATTCCCTCCACGCTTCTTTAGATTTCTTTAAAAATAAACAGTGATTGCTAATCTGCCTGTACTGATTAGTGCCTGCTCTGTACCAAGACTGTCCTGGATACAGAGACCCAAACAAAGGGAATGTACATAAGAAGAAACTGAAGACACTGCACCTAACTCAGTATAAAAGATGAGAAATGAGCAAAACTCAAGACTGCTGCACAGGCCATGCTGCTAGATGCTCACTACTGTGTCCTGTATGGTGCAGTTGGGTTCAGAGGACTGAGGGGATGATGCAATGCTGTGTTCAAAAGCCTGTGGGCAGCACTCCTGCCACCGCCTGACAAGGGGCTCTGAGTGCTTCAAACTCCTACGTAAGAGGTGGGAGAAAAGACAAAGAAAAGATGTGAACTGGAAAGTTAAGTGAGCAGAATGTAGACAAGCCACGAGGTGGAGTGTCACTGGGAATCGAGGAGGGAAAGAAGACACCTTGGAAACAGGAAGCACAAACGCCCATCATCCGGGGCATGGCATGCATATTGGAAAAGATGCAAATGTCCCTAGTGTCACACTGCTTATTAGAGTTTGGATCTTAGATGCCCATGGGTCGAAGGCTTGATCACTTAGCCACGACACTTTTAGGAAGAGGTGGAACCTGCGGGAGGAGGGACCTACTGGAATGTTAGGTCACTGAAGGCACGTCCTTGGAGGGGACACTGGGACCATAGCCCCTTCCCATCTCTGCTTCCCAGCCACCATGAGGACAACAGGTTTCTCTGATTGGTTGGTCCCACTTCAGTGCATGGTGTCCACAGGCCAACCCAACAGTGTCTTAGGTAACTTCAACTATTCCACCACCCATTGGCACAGAGGCTTAAAGCCATGGACTTCACACGCGTCAGGCCACTAGCCAGATTATTCTGTGAGCTATCTGCCCTTCAATCCTCCCTGCCCACAATGAATAGAACAGGAAACCCCATTGGTGGCTCCACCCTGCGTCAAGTCTCCCAGGAGAAGGGATAAAACAGCAGCCTTGCCATCTAGTGATGCCCTAGGCTTCCTGGCTGGGCCACTTCCTCCACTGTCTCAGTCGGGGGCATTATCCTCACTCAGCTGGTTCCTTGGCGACAGAAACAAGTGCTCAGACCACTGCAGCCCACAGTGTTCAGTTAAGTGAGCAGAACTATAGAGAAGCCACGAAGTAGAGTGTCACTGGGAATCAAGGAGGAAAAGAGGGAAAGAGGCAAGGTGGCATGGTGACAGAGTACTCTACTCAGAATCAGGGACAGATCTGAGGCAGGGGCACTGTCAGTGAAAATGGCTGGCCTGCTCCATATCCAGCTGCGCATCTGAGGTGGGAACAGAGGTGAACCACGAGAAGGGTTCATTTCAGCATGCTGCAGAACACAGGGGACATACAGCAACCCCCGCCTCAGGGTCCTGGATGAGGGTCCGAGACTTCCTCTCACATGACAAACACACCTGATACTTACTCATGTCTATTCAACAATAACTCCAGCTTGTGTCAAGTTGACACACAAAACCAGCCAGTACACAACTCAAGAGTTAGGTGACATATGCAATCCAAAGGTGGATTGTACTGGAAGGCTGGAAGTCCCAGGGCTCATAGAACCCACAATCATGCATACACCCTGTGCTGGGGCTGAAGCCACTCTCCTTTCGGTAAAGCAGTGCTGTGGGTCACAATGCCTTTGGGGGGGGATGGCATATCAGATATCCTGCATATCAAATATTTACATACCAATCATAACAGTAATAAATTACAGTTATAAAGTAGCAAGGAAACAATTTTACGGTTGGGGTCACCACAACAGGAGGAACTGTATTGAAGGGTTGCAGCATTACAAAGGTTGAGAACCACTGTTGGAAAGGCAGAGGACCCTTGCAGATATTCGACCTTTCATAGACAGCCAGTCCCTCCAACCCAGAATAAGCTGCTCTAAGTGGGGAGATGGCCCAGGGCCCCTGCAGCCTCTTCTCTCCAAACTCTCCCCACCCGTGTGCCTTCCTTCGAGAGCTCACCAGGGAAACCTCCCTGCACACACTTATTAGCTCTGAACCAGGGACAGTGCTGAGTCCCCTCTGACATCCTGGAAACTTAGCAGTCACTGTAAGAGTAGAGGAGTGGATTAGGGACCGGGTGTGGTGCTATATGCTCACAATGCCAGCCCACTGATGTGTTGAGGCAGGAAGATCATCAATTTCAGACCAGCACCGACTATCTGGAAAACAAACAAAAGCCAAAGCCTAGGTGTCTTAGTCGGGGTTTCACTGCTGTGACCAGACACCATGACAAAATGCAACTTTTAAAAGGACAGTGTTTCACTGGGGCTAGTTTACAGCTTCAGAGGTTCAGTCCGTTATCATCATGGTGGGAAGCATGACAGTGTGCAGGCAGACATAGTACAGGAGGAGCTGAGAGTGTTACATCTTGATCAAAGGCAGCCAGAAGACTGTCTTCCAGGCAATGAGGAGGAGGAGGAGGAGGAGGAAGAAGAGGAGGAGGAGGAGGAGGAGGGTCTCAAAGCCCACCCCCACAGTGATATACTTCCTCCAACAAGGTCACACCTCCTAACAGTGCCACTCCCTGGGCCAAGCATATTCAAACCACCACACTAGCTAAAGGCTTTAAGGGATCCACCCTTGTGAGTGATTGAGCTCTTGAGCAGAGACTGGGCTGGCTTCCTGACTGGTACCTGCCAGTTCGCCCTTCTGCCATAAGATACAGCAGCATGGCAGCCCTCTGACTGGGTTCCACACTTTGGGACTTCCTGGCCTCTAGAACTGTGCCAGTCTGTGGAATTTATTACACAGTTGAAAATAAACTAAGACATAAGGCCAGTTGGGGCTGTAACTCCAGTTCCAGGAGATCCAAAACCCTTTTCTGGCCTCTGTAAGTACTGCATACACATAGCGCACAGACACAAGTGCTGGCAAAAGACCCACACATATAAAACAAAAAACTAAACAAACCCTCAGAGGAAGGTAGTGACATGTGAAATGCCTGGGCCAGTGCCTGACACATGGCTAGAGATGACAGTAGTGACAAATCCCATCAGCTCCTAACATCAGAACACGGGTGGCAACATCAAACCTAGAGCTCTCATTCATCTGGCCTCGAACACAGGACGGCAGGAAACGTTCTTCTGGCCCATCCCTTCCTCTGTCCAGAATCAAAGGAAAGCACCGGTCTCCAGGCACTGACTGATCCCAACATCGACCGACAAAAACATCCCTGACCTTCTCCTCCATCCCCAAGGCCGTACCTCTAGAGCCACAAGTGGGATGCTGGGATGGCCAAGCAGCTCTCTTGATGGCTAAGAAAAAGCCACACCACACAGGACAGCCCAGGATGTGTGAGCCGTCCTGATGCATAAATGAGACCTTCTCTGGGACAAACAGACACAGGCAGAGGCCCCTAAGGAACTAGAGAAAGGCTGTGATATTTATATCAGCTGTGAGATTAGAAGACGCAATTGAAGGATCTGACAATAGAAGCTGAGAACATCTCCTTTGCTAAGACGCATGCTCCATGGGGGCGGGAATTTTTGTCTGCTTTGCTCAGTTATCTTCAGCTCCTGAAACTGCCTGGAACACTAGATTGAATGAAAAAGGGATCAAATTCCACATGATGCAGGCCAATCGCTTTGAGTTAAGCAGAATTTGATTTGGATCTTTTTGTTCAGCTCTGTAGAAGCTGTGTGACTGTAATAAACCACTCAGCCTCTCTGGTTCTTGTTAGGATAAATGGTGATGATTAAATCAGCACAGACTGTCTAGCACATGGTAATCTCTGAGAAATCAATGCTCTGGGCTACTAGCTTCCCCTTGCCAGTGCCTTCAAATTCTCCCTAACTCAGGGTAGGAAAGTGGCCACATTGAAGAATCAGGAGTAGCTGCCACTCGCTGGTCTACCCCAACTCCTATCCACCCACCATGCTGTCAAGCACAGACCAGCCCAACCTCCTTTCCACTCACTGTGGAAACTGAAGAATGGCACAGTGTGCCCCAGATCCCCATGAAGACCCAGCACTCACCTACACTCCTACCCACACCCAGCATGCTATGTCTCAGGATGAGTGCTCCCCAGCAGTCATCTCCCTCACCCTAGCATGCTGTCTCAGGATGAGTGCTCCCCAGCAGTCATCTCCCTCACCCTAGCATGCTACGGCTCAGGATGAGTGCTCCCCAGTATGTCAGACGAGTGCTCTTACAGCCACTCCAGGGTACTGTTCATGAAGGCAAACCAGAACTCCAAGTTCTTTTGACAGATCTATTTCTGTGCACTTCAAGTGCTAAGGTAGGAAGTAGAAATAGATCCCGGGCATGCAAGCTCCAGCATGAGGTTACAGGAGGCTTGCACTGGAGGCTGGCTCACTGAGTAGGTCCAGCACCCAAGTTTCCTAAGACCTGGAGTCTAGGAAGTTTTCAGTTTCAATCATAAATCTGTATTTTAGGCCATTAAATGATATTCGCAAAGTTTACGTGCAAATCAGAATAAAAGGAACAGAGAGAGGGCCTCCAGTGCTTTTAGTGGTACCTCATCTCACAGGTCAGAATGCAGCTGTGGAAGTGACACAGAGGGACAGTGTCACTGCTGGCCAGGAAGACCTCACCTACAGCTTCCAACTGACCTTTGTACTCTAGCTCATAAGAAGGACAGAGAGGGTAAGGCCACGCAGTCTCTGGGTCTTTACAGACCCTGTGCTTAGGTCCTCTCTAGGTTTCCAGTACACAAGGAAGAAGAACTAGACTCCCACAGGGCAGGAAATAACAATGTTCACCCCAGCCTCAACCAGGTAGTGCAGTGCAGTAGGCACTACAGAACTGCAACTCACCAACCTGCTCCGGTAAAAACCTGAGGCAAGGATGGCATGTCCCAGCCTCCCTTGAGACTAGCCTGACTGTTCTATAGGTAGACTGTTATATGAGATAGAAGACATGGGTGTATCTTCCAGATAAGATCCTTTAAAAGGTGTGGGCCATCAATATCTTCCAGAGAAATCTGTCTTTCCACTTTGTATTTCCTGCTTTGTGGCACTGAAGCTCATGTGACCTGAGGCAGAGCCGTGGGCGACTGGAGGGTGGTGGCAGTTGAGGCCACCACCTAAGCCAACAACCTAGTGTCTCCACGGTGGTATTAGTGGCTTTATAGAGGCCTTTATATCCCTGCTAGTGGGCCTGCTCTGTCTTACCCAGTGGCCTCTGTCACATTATGACAGGGCAGGAAGCTGGTACCAGATGCTGAAAAGATAGCCATACCACTTTTAGGGTTCGGACGACCTCAGATAGTCCAGGCTATCCTTGATCTTACTATGAAGATAACCTTCAACTTCTGACTCTTGGTTGTGTACTACCACGAGCAGTTTATTAAACCTTGCTTCATAAATGACAGAAAATGAACTAAAGCATCTCGTTTTGTTTTCCTTGAAGACAAAAACAAGACAGCTGGAGATCCAGCATCCACACCTGATTGGTCATAAGGTAACCTGACGAACATTCTATGTACCGGGATATATGTATGAAATTAGGTCAACTTCAACTTTTACCTGTCTACTCAGAGTGGAGCCTGTAACTACCTTGCTATGGCTACTAGGACCAGAACATTCGTCTTCCTGGAGAGACCAGAGCCAAAGTCCTGGTGGCCTGGGGACTGCACTGTGCTAGTCCTTTCTAGACTTCTGTTACATAAAAGACAACAATGCTTTTATGACCCTGTCATTCCCAGTGACGCTAATCCTGACAAGACAGCTCAGTTATTTACTAAGGAGAGTCCTGAGGGATGAGAGGACGACTCATCAATGGAGGCCATTCACTGGAGTTCCTCAAGTGACAATCCGCAAATGACGAGGAACCCAAGCTTTGTGAGAATCTTAAAGCAAGAAAGAGCCCCCCCCCAAGTCATTAAATATTACATGCTGTTCACAACTGAAACCTAAAGAGACTGATACAAAACCACATGATGTGAGGGACCACCTCCTGAGGGGCTCTGGATGATGGGAGCTCACAGGGGATCCTCACAACTCCAGATGTAGAATACTGCTGCACGGCCCTGCAGAAAATCTGAAGCTGAAATGCTCCAAAGTGCAAAGTTCCAGGTATCGTATCACATGGATGCAAAGAGCCCAACAGGAGAAGCTGGCATGTAACACGTCAGGTCCCAGGGCATCTAGACGAGGGATACTCAGTCTGCAGCGGGAGGGCAGGTGTTGCCAGGCGCTGACCTTCTGCAGTCACCACCTGGTGAAAAGCTCTGCCACCCGGAAGCTCCTCCAGCCTGAGGTTCCTGAACTCAGCCGCTGAGACTCCACCCAGCCCAGGTTACTTCAGGGCCTCAGACCATGTGGTCCATACATTGTTCCTTAAAAGGCAATGCTCTTAGAGAGCAGGTTGAACTCACTCCTAGGAGCGACAATGACCAGTAATAACCGGAAGCTGTTCTACGAGAAAGAAAAGAGAGCTGAGCCCCCAGCTTGGCTGCCTCCTTTCCAGTGAGGCTCAGCCTCCCTGGCCTCACCTGCTAAAGCTGGAGCACATTTTCTTCTTTAACGAAACAGTGGGGGTGACTCTGGCCCAGCTTTGGTGGAGTGGGTCCTGGCACGAGCACACAGCAGCTAGGAGGTAGGACTAACCCCAAGGGTGGGCACATGAGGGGCAAATGCCTGCGGTAGCTGTCTGCTAGTGGAGGAGGGGCAGCAGGAATTAGTGATGTCAAGGCAGGGCTGTGCCTCCATGATAGAGCAATTGCCTAGAGTGTGCTAGGCCCTGAGTTTGTCCGCCACCACCTTGTCATCACCACAGGAAGATAGGTTAAAGAAGTAAATACTATGTGTGAATGGGATCTTCCCGAAATAGAAAACTAAAGATAAATTAAAGGGCGAGAAAAACTAAAGAGAAATGGAAAAGGAGAGAATATTCACAGGCCTCAGGGGCAAGGTCCAGCATCAGCCAAGGAAGCTGCATTCTCCCGTTTCCCTCCATTCTCCTCAGGAGAGGCAGAAGAATACACAGGAGTGGTGAGCAGAGACGCTAACAGTTCAAATGTGTGTTCTTGCCTGGGGCTGTGGTAAGGGACTGTGTCATCCCAGCAGGACTGGTCTCTTCAGACCCTTCCTGCCTGCTGCTATTCCTCCCAGAAGTCCTCCATCTCCAACACTGCTCCTCACTAGGTTATGAGTGCCTCTGCATATGTATGAGTATATACACATGTGTATATGCCAGAGCTTAGGACGTGATCAACAGAGTCGATGAAAGACGCTAACGGGGGTGGGCAGGTGGTCCAGCAGTTACGACGGTCACTACACAAGAGTTCAAATCTCTAGCATCCACAGTAAAAGCTAGGCATAGTCAAACATATACCAGAAACCCCCACCAAGGGGAGGGAGGAATAGAGACAGAAAGACTGCTGGAACTTACTGGCTACCAGCCTAGCTCCAAGTTCAATGAAACATCCTATCTCAACAGAATAAGTCAGAGCGACAGAGCAGAATACCTTATGTCTCCATCTGGCCTCCACACACCCAGCATCGTGTGCATATGCTGTACAACCAACACACAAGGACTCAACAAATATTTACTGCCCACCCCCCAAGTGCCAGGTGCTAGGAGCAGAACAGTGGATACCCTGTCCCTCTGAAGCTTCAGATCTCGGGGGCTGGGAGCACCCCAGGGACCTAGCAGGAAGTGCACATGCTGTAGAGGAGGCCAAGGTGAGGACCGATAGGGGTGTTGGAACACAGAAGAGTGAAGGGGCAAGCTATGAGGCTAGCAGGAGGAAGGACAGTGTGCCCACCACAGAGAATGGGGTTAGCAGAATGGCAACCAGGCTGGAAGAGATTGGGGCTCTTTGAATGTGTTAGTTTTGGTCCAGTACAGAGGGCCTTCCTGCAGAGGGCCATGGAGACAGAATGGAGATGGCAGAAGGTGGCTGGCTCTAAGGGCAGGTGGGTCAGAGCTCTGGCCAAACCCAGGGGTTTGCCTCCATGAAGAAGCCCACAATGAGAAAAGCATGGACGAAGTGGATAGAAGCTGTGTGGGGAGGGATATGAGGGATGACCAGAGGACAGTCTCTGTCTGAGCATATACCTGAGAAAGGGAGAAACAAACCAAGAGCACACAAGCATCTCATCCTGCTGGGGCTGGCTGCAGGTGAGAATGGGGTGGCCAGCCCTGGCACTCCCAGGGTGCAGAGGAGTGGGTCAGTCCCAGGTCAGCAGGGCAGTTGTCCGCTCCCTCCACGTGGGACAGCCTGCCACCCACTGTGTTCCCCGTCTCCTCGAAGGGCTGTTTGTTATCCCCAAATCTATCCCTCATTTGCCCTAGCCAAAATAGCTAGCTGGGTGTGAGGGCACATGCCTTTAACTCCAGCACATCAGAGGTAGATGGATCTTTGAGCCTGGTCTACATAGTGAGTTCTAGGCCACTCAGTGCTACACTGAGAAACCCTGTCTCAACTCTCACTCCACAGCCCCATCCCCCACCCCAAATTACCAGACAGCTGAACACAGTTCTAAAGGTGAAAGCCTTATTTTCAGCACACAGCCCACACCTGCCACTCTTCCCTACATGGGCACCTGGGTGCTCCCGAGAGGTCAAGCAAGCCTCCACAGATGGTGGCCCCAACTCATGGGGCAGAGGACAGGGAGCAGAAAGCAAGCCAGGTCTGTGCCCCAGCCACGCTCAACTTCACCAGTTACTTCTGAATCAGTGACTCTGGCCACAGTACCCTGCTGCGCCCACACCCGGCCAGTCCTCACCTACCCTCCCACAGAGCAAAGGGAGCCAGCATCACTGATCCACTGAGATCCACTGCTCAGACCCACACAACCCTGTTCATGAACATTCTAACTGAGACTGACTAAAAGACCTATGGGGAAAGGAATTCAATATGAGGCAAACCAGAAGCAGTTTGTCACTGACAATCTCCTCAGCCACTGACTAGAAGGTTGGTGGTTCTGACAACTGTGTGTCTGCAACTGCTCAATGCTCACTGTAAAACAGCCAAATGCAGCACAAGGTGGCACACTGGCAGCATCCCCTTCTCCTGAGCACTGTGGAAAGCTTGTGAGTCAGGACCCCAAGGACAGGACAGAACAGGTGACACACAGGCAAGGGGCAGAAGAGTGCTTCCACTGGGCCAGTTGGAACCAGGGAGGACAGTGGCCTTCATAGCAGCATGGCCAGAGGCCAGCCGAGAGCATTGTTACCCAGGAACATGAAACTGGCCAGATGATACCCAGAGGCGTGAGCAGTTGCTGGGATGAAGGTTGGGTCAGATCAGAACCACAGCAGGGGAAAAGCAAAGCTAAAAAGGGAATACCATCAGCCAAGCGTGTGTGGTGCTCGTCTTTAATTCCAGCACTTGGGAGGCAGAGGCAAGCGGATCTCTGAGTTTGGGGTCAGCCTCATCTATGCAGTGAGTTCCAGCACAGCCAAGGCTGTATAGACTCTGTCTCAAGGGGGACGGGGTGTGGGGAGTTGGGAATCTAACAAATTCTAAGCACCAACTACAGCAGATTCTGAAAGAACTACCAGTGGACCAGGCGGCACAGGGCACACCACACAATTGGACTCACTGTCTGCAGCCTGCACAGGGAGAGAAAAGCAGGTACGTGGTCTTCTAGCTAATGACGTTTCTTTATCCACAACATTCCCAAGAGCTCAAGGTTTAGAGAGGCCTCTGCTGGCGACACCTCACTTGAGAAGGCAGCTAGGTGTTACACAGGCAGGTCGGCAACCCTTACCTCCCGAGCCGTAAGGTGGGGTAATCGTTATGTGCTGGGCCCATTTCACCCATTCCTTACCCTGCCATGGTATTAGCCTTCTTTTGCTGTGACAGAGGACTTGAGAAAATCAACCTAAAGAAAGGAAACAATTCTTTAGCTCATGGTTTCCAAGGTCTGAGTTTACAACCACTCAGCCCCAACACTCTGGGCCTGTGGTGCCTCAAGACATCAAAGCCTGTGATGAATAGATGAATTCTGTTTAGCACATGGTAGATAGCAAGCAAAAGGGCCAGCACATCCCCAGTGGCCTAATTCCCTACTACTGTTACTGAGCCTCCCCCCCAAGTTCCACCACCTCCAGTGGGTGATGAAGCCTTTTAACATTTGGTGTTTAACATTGGGGTTAACACTCAGAAATCCAAAATACAACGCATGGCCAGACACTGCCCTTCCTCTGTGGGACCTCAAAGAGCTGAGGACAAGTAGATCTCAGAACACCCCAAGGTGCTCAGGTAGGACCTGTCACTCGCCTGAGCCCATCTACCTCTCCAGTGCAGTGCTGGCCAGCATCATCCCAGGGTTGAGACACTCCAAAGCACTGAGGGACAGGAAAGCCATCTCTGCGCTAGTCACCTAAACCCAGACCCAAGGAAAACACCTTCCAAGGTAGGTGTTCCTGGCTCCAGATGAGAGCCTCTCAATCAACCAGGCAACCAGCTCACACTCAGGTAGGCACAAGGTTCCTAGGGACATATTTTAAGGACATGCTCTCCACTGTAACATATTTATAATATACAATTAAAATCCTGAGACTCTTACATACTTCTGGCCAATGGAGGTGAGGGAGCCAGCCCTCCACCAGGCCAAATGCCACCTAATTTGAATAAGAAAAGTGACATTACCCCCAGGGCTGGAGTCTCACGAGGACGAGGTTAGCAACGGTGCCAACCCCAGCCTCTCCTCCTTGGCTTGAGCAAGAAATCCTGGAGTGGCCAAGCCAGGAAAGGCAGCTTGCTGCACTGGGCTGTCACTCCGTGCCCCTCAGGACCACCCTCCCATCATGTCCTACTGGTGTTTTTTGTCTCCATCCTGCTCAGGGTAGGCATATACCCCCTAAGCCCAGGACTGCAGTCATTTATGACATAGCCACCAACTGAGGACATCACACTACACAGGACAGCACAGCTGGCACCAGGTCACCAGATGACAACCTGTCCTGGTAACTAAGGCGTGAATCTGGGTTCCCCACATGTTTGGTTTTTCTTCACCATCTCCACACAAAGCTCACGTCCACACGCGTTACCACCATGGCAGTATGGGAAAGGGCGCCAAATGGATTAGCTCAAGGAAACTTCCACCCTCTGAGATAATACCTCCTGAACCTGAGCCAGCTGTCACCCAACTGGACCAGCTACAGCACACACAACGGTCCCAGACAACATGCTATGTAAGTGGGGACATGCTTCCCGGAGTAGCCGTTCCTTCACTGAACTGTGGTCACCGAATGACAGCTGGTTTCTAGTCTGAGACAGTCCTCAGAAAGTAACTATCACTTCATCCACAAAGGACAAGGTTCAATGACTTGAGTTTCATTTTTAAAAAAAAAAAGTGTTCTACACAAATTCCAGACTCAGACATGACTGTTCTTCCAAGAACAAGGAGCCAGTGGCCTTTGGAAAGAGCGGCCCAGGCTCTGGCTTTGGCTGCCGAGCCTGAGCATGTCTACACCGCTAGAACTGAAGGTGGCCGGCCTGAGTCTGGAGAGGACAGAAGGTCATCAAGCCTAGAGGGGACCCGCCAGAGCTCGAGGCAGAGGAGGGGACAGCTCAGTGTGAGGCAGTCCTTGGGCAAGTCCAGTGGCTTGGCCTGTCCCCACATCCTGTAGCAAGACACTCACTCACAGAGACCTCCTCTCATGTATGCCTGAGGGAAGACAGGACTGCCTGATGTTGGGTTTTCAGATAGGATCTCCTCACATAGCCTAAGTGGGTCTTGAACTCTGAGCCTTAGCCAGGTCTGCTATGCCTGGTTTAGGTGTGACATTATGGATTTTGATCATACCTGGATTTTTATTTTTATTGGTTATTTTATTTATTTATATTTCAAATGTTATCCCCTTTCCCAGTTTCCCCTCCGCACCTCTCCTATCCCATCCTCCCCCTGCTTCTATGAGGGTGCTCCCCCATCCATCTACCCACCCACCCCCACCTCATCGCCCTAGTATTCCCTTACACTGGGGCATCGAGCCTTCACAGGACCTGGATTTTTTTTTTTTTTTTAAAGACAAGGTCCAACTGTGTAGCCATGGTTGGCCTAGAGCTCACTATATAGACCAGGCTGGCCAAGAATCCACAGATTTGCCTGCCTCTGCCTCAGGGAATATTGGAATTAAAGGCCTGCATTGCTGTGCCCAGGAATAACTGGGATTTTTTTTAAAGATTCTGAAATCAGCAATATGTGCTTACAATTTCAACACTAGGAGAAGTGCCCCTGAAGGTCACATCCACCATGACTGCAGGCAGCTTCCTACCATACATCTGGGGTGCTCTATGCCTTTGTCTCCTGCCCCTAAGTATGAGGACACCAGCAGTAACAATGACAGCAGCTGTCAAGCCAGAGATAGTAGCACGTGCTTATAATCCCAGCTTTTGTCTCAGCCCTCGGGAGCTGGAGATGGAAGGGCCAGGAGTTCAAGGACATTGTCAGCTGTGAACTGAGTCTGAGAGCAGCATGTGTTACAGGAGACCCTCTCTAAACAAAAAAAGTAACCACCATTTAGTAATCATACATTACACATGATAAGCAGGAAGAGGTGTGTGTGTCCCAGTCTATCAGGGCTTTACAAAATGTTCACTGGGAGGTACCATGGCCAACATGGAGCTATATAAAAGAAAAAGGAGACACAGAAAGATCCAGTAATTTGCCTAAAGTCACACAGCATGGATGGACCAGCTGGAATCTGACCCCAGGAAGTCTACAACCAATACACTAAACAGTCTTCTGTAATTCTGTCTGCTACTATCTTAATCCAGAAACCACATAATGAGCAGTTACAGTTGTTGGCAAATTACAGATGAGAAGAAAGTGCCCAAGATGATTTTGTCCAGCGAGGCAGCTCCAGGGCCAGGAGTCCAGCAAGCCGTCTGACCCCTGCAGTCTGCACTTTCTCAATTGGTGGCACACTCGGAGGTCCAATCGGCCAGTGTGGGACTTCTGTACAGAGCAGATGACACTGCCTTCCCAGGGAGGACATGGAGAAGGGTGAACCAGATGCTGCAAGCCTGCTCTCTGCACCAGCCTGTCTTCCGTGCAGGAGGCTCATCCTAACACTGACACCTCAGTGACCTGCTGCCTTCCCGAGTCTGTCCGGCATGATGCTCTAAGTCCGATTCGCTACGTCTCTCACCTTCCCTAAGACGTCCTGATCCCAAATTTGACTAGCTCAAGGAAGGATGGGGGTTAGGAGATATTTGTAAAAACTACAGAAGAAAGAACAATGAGTTGAGACAGGAAAAAAACAAACAAACCAACCTCTCAGTGGAATGAGGCAGTAAGGCCTGAAGCAGGACCCAGTTCTGAGACTACTAGGCACTGCTACACACAGAACTCAGGGGGACTAGGAAAGGGTCACACTACAGGGTCTGCAGCCCACCATACATGGAAGACAGGCATAACCACAACAGATCCAGCCTTTTTTGGCAGAAGAGCTTCTTTTTGCCATCAGCAACTTCTTATCTTTCTGGGACAGACTATTCCTTACAGCCTGCTGACTGGAAGAATGCCCGAGAATCAAAAGCTATGCATTCAACGTTTCCCCGTGGGCCCCTTGTCTGTCGCTCACACACAGCACGTCCACTCACTGAGGACAGCAAGACACACATGTTTAGGACATCGTTCACTGAAGCAGGAATGCGTGATGGCCTGGCTCATGGACTGCCCCCAGGCCTAGCCTTTGCACACAACACAAGCATACTAACCACCCATAGCATGAGGAGCCCTGGACAGACACCTCTTAACAACAGTTTCAAATACACAGGGCGTTAGCAAGATGACTCAGTGGGTAAAGGTGCTTGTTGCCAAGCCTGACTGAGTTTTATTCCTAGGACCTGTGTGTGAACCGAAAGAAAGCAGTTCTCAGGGGGCAGTGGTAGCACAGGCCTTTAATTCCAGCACTAGGGAGGCAGAGGCAAGTGGATCTCTGTGAGTCTGATGCCAGCAGCCTGATCGTCAAACCAAGTCCAGGAATAGCTAGGGCTTGTTCTAAACCCTGTATCCAAACCAAAGAGAATATAGTTCTCTGGGGCTGGGTAGGGAAAACCAGGAAACACTGTAGACTTGTGGAGGCTCCAGACTGTTGCAGCTCCCTACCCAGGTCAGACAAACCCACACGTTCTTGCAGTGCAACAGACGGAGGCAGTGTCATCTGTGGTAGAGAATCTTCATAGTAGACTCCAGGCCCGGGTGCCATCCCCAGCACGCAAGAACAGTGAGTTTAATGACAGCGAATAAGACGATCTGACACTGCACTAGACACACATCCAACCACAGAGCCCCTCAAAGGACCTTTAGCCTATGGGAGCTGGGGAACAGGAAGACACCCCAGGGCGACTCCACAGCTGATGAGTGGCTTGCTGAACAATGAATGGAGGAAGGAGGGTTAGTATAGAAACCCAGCTCTGGCATCCACACCTGGTTCCTGGTCAATAATGAAGGGCAGGGACCTACTATGAAAAAACTCACCAGCCCCCACCCCAGGCTAGGAAAAGTGGATGAGAACGGCTCTGAGAATGTAGGGGTCAACAGGAGGCAGCAGATGAGGAGGTCCCAGACAGACACTTTTCCAGGAGATGCTGTCTGCAGCCCGGTGGCCCTGCACATGCAAGACCAGGGTCTGAGGGCTGTGTTTGGAGGTCCTGGGCCAGCAGGGGTGAGAAGGCCACTTCCTTGTGGCATTTACTGCAACATGGCAGCAGCAGGAAATCCAGGAGCAAACCCAGGAAAGTGTGATTAGTGAATCAGGTGCTGGCCACACAGACCTTTTCTTTCTTCCCACCTTCACAGACATTACTTCACCAAGCCCTCGGGTTCTTTCCTGACAGGTTCTCACAGGTAGGTCCTAAGTAGTTGAAGGGAAGGCTGAGCCCAGGGGCAGCCTTCAGGAGACAAGAACGGCACACGGCTGCCCAAGCTGCCAGAAAGCGGAGAACATAGAGGAGGAGCTGGGAAGACTGTTCTTTGCTTTGCCAGGAGCCCGGGCTGTCTCTCACCAACGACTCTACAAGTTTAGGAAAAACTGAGTGTCCCAAAAGCAAGTCCCAAAACAAGTGTCTAGGATTCCACAGGCCAGACTCATAATCTGCCTCGCCCTCTGTGAGCATCAAGAACCAAGCAAGTGGCCTCAAGTCATTCTCGGACAAACCAAAAACGGACAAAAGAAGGATGAGGTGGGGGGTGGGGAGCCTAAATCAATGAAATTTCAGCTTTATCTCTAGGGGCGCCTCGGATGCTCCCTCAGAGTCGATGTTTGCAGGCCAAGCAGAGCGGCATAAGCAGACTGCTGGCTGTTTTATGTCACTCTGTGTTGTACAGAAAGTCCCCGAGTTCAGCATCCACTGAGTCCTACAAGGGTGTGAGGTACTGTGTGGGATCTGAGCACACAAAGTGAACGAAACTCGTACCCTTCCCCATAAGCAGAGTTCTACTGTGTACCCTGACAAGGTCTGTGAGGAAAAGAGCAAGAGCTGAGGGAAGGGCCTGAACAGTCCTCCAAGGCTCTGGTATAACAGCAAGGCCTCAGTAAGGGAAGTGCTACTTTGTCTGACCGACAGGGCTGGGCCAAGAAGGAAGAAACTGGAGCTGGAGGCAGAAGGAAGCAGGCATGCACAGTTACCCAGCGAGCCCAGACTCGGCCCTTCCCAGGACAAAGACCAGTGGGTTTAGAGGTCAGTGAAGAGGACGGCAGGGTAGGTGAGGCTACTGGAGGCCAGGCTGGACATCTCAAAGACTGGGATACAAGCATTTGTTTTCTTATGTCCTTCAGAGCTCAAAGGCCAAAGCCTTCCCCGAGACACACTAATGCTCGCTGGCTGAGCAGAGCGGCTGACACCCATCATCCCAGCACTTGGGAGGCCAAAGAAGAGAGACTTGCTCGAACCCAGGATTACAGGCCAGCCTAGGTAATGTCCTAAGACCCCATTTCTAAGGCAGGACGGGAGACAAGGAGGAAGAAAACCCTGAGCACGGGGCACACACCTACGATCCCAGCACTCAGGAGGCTGAGACAGGAGGATGTGGAGCTCACAGCCAGCTAGGCTAGAATAGTCGCTGTCTCAAAGTTGGAGAGTGGGAAGTCATGGCATAGTTGACACAGCATATCAAATATAAACTGACGGGCATCAGTTAACACCAGTGAACAAGCAACCCAACGGCTAAAACTCTTAGCCTTTAACAACTGTATAACTCAGTCTATGGAAATGAAAAGCCAGGCTACCCAAACCAAAAATAATAATAAAAGGGTCCTGGGACAAGAAAACATATCCTGAGGCTACGTCTGGCCCCATTCCCATGATGCAGCTCACTGTTAAGGGTAACTTCTGGTAATGATGTGTCATCAGGCTCCCCAGAGAAGGTGGGACCCCAGTGGAAACTGAGGTCTGGAGAGAACCGGCTAAGCCAGCTGAGTGGTATGTTTCAGGCACATAGCAAGCAAGTACAGAGACAAGGAAAGCAGGTGCTCATGGGAGACACATGGGAGCATAGCTGATCCCACCCTAAAATGCCAGCACCGGTGAGGCCCATCCTTCCCAAAGGACTCACTAGGAAACCAGAAATATCTTCTGGGCAGCCCAGGGCACCGAACTGCAGTCCTGGCTGACACGCTTCAGGAAGAAAGTGGGTACGACTATCTACCACAAGAGGAGGAACAGCAGGAAGCTTTGATTGCTGAGATTAAAAAAAAGAAAGATGCCAAAGAGAAGGGAGAAAGGGGAAGGGGGAAACTTGTTACAGCATTATGCAAGCAAAATTCCAGGCATAAGCCAGGAAATTCAAAGGTCACGGTTCCCACAGCAACAGTAACCTGACCCGGCAGCGTATGTAGCCTTTGGCAGGGCCAGAACCAAAGCAACCTATCATGCCAATGCTCGCTGAGCAGCTCCCGCCAGCCTCACATACCTGCTGCTCGGGCACCCCCACTAAGTCTGCACATGCCCAGCAGACCACACCCTGCTGTGTGAAACTGACCTGGTGCCCATGCCAGGCTGCACCAGGCCCACGATGGACTTGGCCGGCCCCATTTCTTTTTGGCAGACCCCCTCATCCTGCCTCCACCCACACCTGGCCACTGTGGGTTTTTAATCTTAACTCCCTGTGGGGAGTTAACCACAGCATATCCATCTGGCCTGGTACAAGAGGGAGCAGGGAAACGTGTGTGTGCGAGTTAAAGGTTATCGACACTCATCTCTTCCAATGGGTAGCATCCCGAGGAAAAGCTGAGGAGTGCCAGAGGTAGTGCCATGCCTCAGGGGACGGCGTCGAAAAGATGAAAAGAAGAAAAGAAGGCTGCTGGATGGCTCAGCAGAAGAAAGGGAGCTTTTGGCTAAGCCTGAAACTATGAGCCGATCTCCAGACCCCACATGGTAGGAGAGAACAAACTCCTCCAAGATGTCCTTGGATCTCCACAAGTATGCACATACATTTAAAAAAAAAAAAAAGTGAATAGAAGCCATGCTTGGTGGCTCATACCTGTAATTCCTGCCCTCAGGAGGCAGAGGCAGTTCAAGGACAGCCTAGTATAGGCACCCTGTCTCACTGAGTATGGGAGCATACCTGGAATCCTATGACGTGGAAAGTGGAGGCAGGTCGGGAGGACCAGGACTTCAAAGTCATGCTCTACATGGCAAGTTCAAAAGGTCACCTGGACTACATATGACCTTTGTCTCAAAAAGATAAAAAAAAAAAAATCTAACAACAAAGGCACAGTCCACTGAGAGGAAGACTGTAGCCACCGTCTACTGAAAGCCTTGTCTCCAGAGAACTCTTAATTGAGTGAGTCTAGACGCAGGCAGTCACCAGACCCTGCACCTATGCAGAGATAAAAGATGGGCACAGACAGAGAGGTGGGTCATGGGGCCACCCCTCCATTCTCAGCCCCACTCTGAGTTAAATCCGAGAGGTTATCATGAGCCTTTTCCTAGTACAAGTCCCCAGAGGGCCTTCTCCCAAGGGCATAACTGTCACCAGAGAAGACTGAGGATTTGGGCTTCCTCCTTCCTCTGGGATGTGGCTCACGTAAGCAGCGTAACTCCCCAGATCTGGGCAAAGACTGGCTTTCTCATTCCTAAGCTCCAGGTGAGTGAGCACAGTTGAGGCAGGCAGCAGTGCAGGGTGTGTGAGGAGTCGTGCTATTCTGAGCAAGAGTCTCAGCAAGGCTGCTGAGACATGCTTTGCATAGGGCTACAAAAAAAGGTCACACGCATGGAAACCCACGTCGAGGGACCTAACAGGAAGGTGTCCAACAAACCAGAAATGTCTGCGGGGTGCTGTTGTCATCACACTGTGTCACTGCCTGCACAGCCACCGGAGGCCCTTCACTGGAGAGGGCTGTGTCCGTGTTAATGCTTTGTCTGCTTTTTAACAGTAGGACAGCCAGTGTTTCATCTACTCTGTGAGAAGCATCGCTCGTAAGCTCTTCTTTGGGGCTCTAGTTCATTGACTCCCTACAATAATTTTCACAGGGTGGCTGTCAGTAGCTACCTTGTGTTGAGAACACACAGTTAGTGGTGGTAGAAGAGAAAATGAACTCAAATTGTCTGACTCTAGGGCCTTCGATCTTAACCATGTCACATTTATCTTCAATGTATCAAACAATGACCCCAGCAGGCTCCAAAACACAGAGGCCAAGGTCATTCCAAGAGCATTCTTAGAAAGAACTGTCAGATTCAGGCCAACCTTGTGATCGAAGAACCATATGCAAAGTCCCACACTCTGGCATCTCGGATGCAACCGCTGCCCAGTGTCATACACTTGACTGAAGTGGGTCCCTCAGAACAGGAATGAACATGAGACCATGCTTCGCTTCAAAGTTATACTTGGCAAATAGTCAGCTGCAAATTCTGCCGCTCCAGGCTAATGCTAAATGAACAAGCCTGAAAACTTTTTTTTTTAATTTTTTAAAGATTTTTTTTTAAATGTGGATAAGTGTGTGCCTGCGGGTACATATATGTGCCACATCTATGCCTGGTGCCCCCCAAAGGCCAAAAAAGGGTCTCAAATACCCTGGAGCTGGAGTTACAGGGAAAGGTGAGCAGCCATGTGGGAACCAAATCTCAGTCCTCTGAAAAAATCAGAAGTGCTGCCAACCACAGGACCATCTCTCCAGCCCCTAATTTGACTAATTCTTAATTAACTAATTTGTTTTGTGCTAAGAACAGAACCTATGACCTTGTGTATGTCAGTCAAGCAGTCCACTACTGAATCACAGCCCCTATAGACTAGCTTTCTATATAACAAATCCTACAACCTCCTTGCATTCAGACAGACAGACAGACAGACAGACAGACAGACATCACACTCACTCCTTTTCCTTACTCGGTTCTCCTGTTCCTTTATAGATTTGCATTCACATGTTCCACCTCTCTCTTCCCAGCAATGTGATTGATACTGCTTGTTCAGATTACATGCAAAGAGAAAAATCCGACACAAGCACTTACCCCAATTTAGGCATGAGACAAAGAGCTAGGAGAGCCACACACACACACACACAAAAAAAAGAAACAAAACAAAACAACCCACAACTATGAAATAACACATTTAATGTCACCCCAACTGTGTCCCCAAGAGAAGGACCCCGGACACGGAGCAGACTCTTCTGAGCCACCCCAGTTCTTCCCACCTGGCACAGGACACAAGATCTACTAGTGAATGTAGAATGCCACGTGACACAAAGGGGGCAACAAATATGAGTGTCAGCAGAATGTCACTGTGACCGTCCAGATTGTCACGTGTCTTCTTTGGACTGCTAGAGTATGTGGGAGAGATCAGGACAGTCGACCGTTTCACACTTTCATTCTGGTACTTTGTGCACATAACTCAAATACACTTATTATTACTAAGCTGTGTATTTCACGGGAGCGAATCCCATTAGTTGACATGAGAGTATTAATGGAACCTCCAGTAACAACAGTGTTCTGTTCTCTGACTTTGGACACACATACCTCAGACCTCCTGTATCTAGCTCAAACCCAGCTAAACCCAGGCCCCAGACCCCAGTCAGTGAGTTTAGTCAGAATCACTTTACACCTGGTTTTTGGTTTATCAGAGGCATCATGAGTAAATGCCTTGCAAGGCTGTATGACCTTCATTCTGGGTGCATAGGATTTTAAGTTTCCAATGTCTTTTTTTTTTTGGTTTTTCGAGACAGGGTTTCTCTGTGTAGCCCTGGCTGTCCTGGAACTCACTCTGGAGACCAGGCTGGCCTCGAACTCAGAAGTCTGCCTGCCTCTGCCTCCCAAGTGCTGGGATTAAAGGCGTGTACCACCACTGCCCAGCTAAGTTTCCAAAATCTAAAACCAAGTCAACTAGTTCTTGAGATGAAAAACAAAACAGAAACTTGTAGGCTAATTCAGCTCTCCAGACTTCAATTCAGCAAACACTTGAAAGTCCTGAGATCAAGCATATAGAAAGTTCAAAAAGTCTAGGCTTTTTTTTTAAGAACTAAAGGCAAGCCAGACTTTACCAAAACAAACAAAAAACCCTAGGTGCTCTTTGGCCTAACCAGAACCTGGAAAAGACAACCTACACAATAGAAGAAAAGATTTGCAAATCACACGTTTGATAAGGAAATTGAATTCAGAGTATATAAAGAATTCCAACAATTCAACAAGGAAATGATAAGCAACTGTTTCAAATGGTCAACCTGCAGTAAGACGTCACTTCATGTGATGATAACCAAGGCAGCAAGAGCTGTGCACGGAGCGCATCCCCACTGTCCCACTGGGAAGGTGACCTGAGCCCAGCGTCCAGCAGGAAGACAGGAGGAAACGGGGAAGAATAAGGTTATCGAAGATGCGGAGAAACTGGACCTCCTTGGTAGTGCTTTGGAAAATTACTTTGGCAGTTCTTCCAAATGATAAGCACCCACTTACCCTACAATCCAGGTTTTCACTCCTCTATCTGAACAACCAGGAGAAGAGAAATCACACTGGCACACAAAAACACGAGCATCTCTAATAACACCGGAAGGGAACAGAGCCCCGTAACGGAGACAGGTAAAAGACTCACCCGTGAAATGGGGCATGGGTTGCTGTAGGTTCATGGCCAGCCTGGTCTAGATTGTGGATTTTATAGAACACTAACCAGCTATAAAATCAAATAGAGTTCTGATGTTCAAAAGTACGGGGATAAGCCTCCCAAGTACTGGAATTATAGCTGTTTGTACCATGTGCTCCTGCTCACCGTACTGAGCATTATTCTCTATGACTATGGAATATTTGTCTCTATCAATGGAAGTACCATCATTTACTTTTTTGTTTTTTGTTTTTTTTGTTTTTTTCGAGACAGGGTTTCTCTGTGTAGCCCTGGCTGTCTTGGAACTCACTCTGTAGACCAGGCTGGCCTTGAACTCAGAAATCCACCTGCCTCTGCCTCCCAAGTGCTGGGATTAAAGGCGTGCGCCACCACCGCCTGGCCCTAGCTTTGTTTTTGTTTTTTAATTTTAGATTGATGTACTTACATTTGTGTGGCGGGTACCTGCAGAGGCCAGAAGAGGGTGTAACTGGAGTTGTGGACAGTAGTAAGCTGCCATGTTGGAGCTGGGAAATCACTAAAAGAAACTCCTAATGCAACCAGTGATTTTTTTTTTTTTTTAAAGAAGAGAGAAGTAGCCGGGCGGTGGTGGCGCACGCCTTTAATCCCAGCACTTGGGAGGCAGAGGCAGGCAGATTTCTGAGTTCGAGAGTTCAAGGCTAGCCTGGTCTACAGAGTGAGTTCCAGGACAGCCAGGGCTACACAGAGAAACCCTGTCTTGAAAAAACAACAACAAAAAAAGACCAAAAAAAAAAAAACAAAAAAAGAAGAGAGAAGTAGAAAAGTGTGTATGTGTGTATCTCTGTGTGTGTGTGTATGTGTGTGTATGTGTGTCTGTGTGTCTCTGTGTGTGTGTCTCTGTGTGTGTATGTGTCTGTGTGTCTCTGTGTGTGTGTGTCTCTGTGTGTGTGTGTGTGAACACAACTGCAGTTTCATCTTTGTTGGACTCAGCTCTGTACACCAGGCTAGCTGGCCCATGAGCTCCTATAGATGACTCCAATCTTGCACAGGCAGAGTCTACAGAGGCACACTATGGAGTTCCGCTTTACACAGGCTCTGGGGATTTAACCTTGTTCCTCGCCTTTCTGTGGTAAGGGATTTACCCACTGAGCTCTCTCCATAGGCCCATTCACGGACCTTTCATAAGATAGTCTTTGCCTGCCTGCTGGGCAGTGGTGGCGCGCACCTTTAATCCCAGCACTTGGGAGGCAGAGGCAGGAGGATTTCTGAGTTCGAGGCCAGCCTGGTCTACAGTGAGTTCCAGGACAGCCAGGGCTATACAGAGAAACCCTGTCTCAAAAAACAAAAACAAACAAACAAACAAAAGATAGTCTTTGCCTAAGAGTCAGGAGCCCTCCTTCAGCTTACTCCCCTAGCCTAGATCACCCCAAAACTTAGGTCCACTCTCTTAATCAAACACGTGGCTCCTGGAGGATTTGAGAAGTTCCATGCATTTCCTTTCTTGTTGCTGTTCATTCTTTAAAGACAGCATCTCGTGTGGGTTGATTCTCCTCCACTCTCCTAGTGCTAGGATTACAGATGCCTGCCACCACCTCAGGGGGCACCTATCACGACCGGGCTAGTCCCTGACTGGAAGTCTGCTCACCCATAGGCACAACTAGCAGCTGCACTTCTGGCAGGGAAATGAAGATTTGGAAAAGAAGACACAGGTTTGTTTGTGGGACCTCCTTCCTCTATCAGAAGTGACAGTTTGCTCCGACCACCTTTTGTCACACCCACTTTGTTTACTGTGTCACAGGGCTGCCCTCACCCCTTATAACCCATATCTAGGTGACAGATACACTGAAAACCCCCACCAAAGCCTGTACAAGTGGACAGTTCCAGTTTGTTGACGTGTTTGCTTCCCAAAAGAATACTATAGCCCTCCTCCCACCTAGCCTTCAAATGCCCCTGGGAGTGAGCAGCCCACACACCTATAAAGGGGACTGTCACAAGACCCACACAAGTACCTACAGCTCTGGCCACACCCACTTCCCCTCCCCCTTATCATTTAGCTGCAGGTCACACATACAGTTCCTAGGCCTATAGCACCCCTCCCAGCCTCGCCCATGTGCTGCTGTCCCCCTGAGGCCACCTTCAATATTGCTCCCTGGAAGGCACTGGGGTGAGGTAGCAACCAAAAACCTGGGAAAGTAAGAATCTGAAATATCAAGGGTGTGAGTGATAGGGGGAGAGGCAGATGCTATTCAAAGCTGTACTGTCTTCTGGGGAGAAAGCAGTGTACGCACTCCCGGAAGCCCTCCAGCTTCAGCTGGGAAGGTGAAATACCACCTCCCAGTTCTCATCCCAGTCTCAGTCTGCAGAAGACAAAGATCCCTCCCCACCCCAGGACCAGCTGGTGGGGACACTGCATCTGCCTTCCCGGCCCCTGCTCCACCTTCCCCAGACTCTTCATAATCTGTTATTTTCTTAGGCTGTAGGGCTGAGTGTGGCCGGTGGTAGAATGCTTACTAAGCAAGTGCGAAGTCTTGCAGCCCATTCCTAGCATTGTGGGAAAAAAATCATCTGGAGACGATATTAGTCAGGGCTTTCTAAAGGTATA
>NW_021621449.1:1343091-1442267 GCF_004785775.1 Grammomys surdaster
GTGTGTGTGTGTGCGTGTATGTGTGTGTGTGTGTGTGTACATGCATATATAGCTTAAATGTGTGTGTGTGTGAGAGAGAGAGAGCGAGAGAGACAGAGACAGAGAGACAGACAGACAGACAGAGAGAAAGAGAGAGAGATTATTAGAATGGCTTACAGGCTATGTGTGTGGTCCAGCTGGTCCAACAATGGTTACCTACCAATGGAAAGTCCAAGAATCCAGTAGTTGTTCTGTCCACAATGCTAAAAGTCTCAGTTGCTCTTAATATATGACAGAATCCTGAAGAAGTAGGCTGTAATCCCAGTGAAGAAATAGACTTGCTGGGGATAGGGAGAACACGCAGGCAGAGAGTTTCCTTCTTTCACGTCCTTTATACAGGCTGCCAGCAGGTGTGGAGACGGACCCTCCCACCTCAAAAGATGCAGATTAAAAGTCTGTCTTCCCCTGGGCAGTGGTGGCATACGCCTTTAATCCCAGCAGTCAGAGTTCTGGGTTCTAGACCAGCCTGATCTACAGAGTGAGTTGCAGGATACCCAGGTCCACACAGAGAAACCCTGTCTTGGAAAAAAAAAAACAAAAATAGTATATCTCCCCACCTCAAAAGATTTGGACTAACGGTGGGCCTTCCCACTTCGAATTATTTAATTAAGGGAAACAAAACAAAACAAAAACTTCCCAGGCGTACCCAGATGCTTGGGTTTTAACTAATTCCAGATATAGTCAAGTTGACAACCAAGAATAGCCATCATAGAAAATATTCCTGTTTTCAGGAACACCCACTGAAGCACTTGGAAGCCCTGGGATACAACATGTAACTTACAGGTGAAGCTGGGGGGTGGGGGAGGCAGGATCAAATCTCAAAAATAATAAAAAACATGCAAAACCAAGTGGGTCAATCCATCTCTCAGTATGAAATAAACAGGAGTCCCTATTCTATCCTGACTGTCCCTAAGTAGAACAAAAGTAAGTTATCACATAATACCAAAGTCCAAACCTGCCATTTAGCCTAAAAATTTAACAATGCACAGTGCCTTAAGAACCACTCCAGGTTGGTCTGTGGCATCACACCTGTCTACCCAGCAGGTCGTCCTGTCCCCTCTGTGAACCTGGACTTGCCTGAATCGCTTAAGGAAGCAACACATTGAGGCAGGCGGCTCCAGGCATACTGGCTGCTCACCGTTGCAGCCTTTTCCCCATTCTGCAGCCCGCTCACCCAGCCCCATCGGCAGAGTTTCAGGGAGCTGCTGTCCACACACTGTCCATGCGTGCTGATGCTGCCCAACACTTGGCCAGGCCAATGTGCCCCCACAGCCCAGCCACTCACTCTGTGCCCTCTCTGTCTGCTTTAAGGCTATTCTCAAGGACAGGCAAGAATCTGCAAAGGCAGATGACAGGCCGACCTCATGAAGCTTCCATGTTAATAGGAAGAAACACAGAGAAAGCGCTTTTTACCAAACACCTACATAGCACAGACTAAGCAATCATCAGAACCGAAACACAATTCTTAACAAAACCGAGTTACTTAAGTAATTTACCTAAGACTGCACATGTAGTGAATGGTGAAAGCAAGACCTAATCCTGACTCAAACAAACAAACAAACAAACAAACAAACACATAGCTGGCATGCTAGCCCATGGCAGGCACTCTGGAGGAAGTAACAGGGGACTCTGGAGGGAAGGGAAAATGCTAAAAAAAAAAAAAAGTTTGTTTTGTTTTTCCCTAGACCTCTGTGTAGTCCAGGCTGTCCTAGAACTCTGTAGACCAGGCTAGCCTCAAACTCATAGAGATCTGCCAGCCCCTGCAGCCCACAGGCATGGGCCACCACACCCTGCCACGCTAAGATTATTTTTTCCTACAATACAGTTGCCCAGCTGGGTCATAACCTCCTGAGTTCAGGCAATCCTCCTGCTTCAGCCTCCTGTAGGAGCTAGAGCCTCAAGTCCTGGGTGGCCTGAGGTTTTAGGGTTTTTAGGTGTTCAGGGTTTGTGGTACCTTAGGAAAGGATGTTTCTGCTAGAGGGGAGGGACTGTGCAAAGGCCCTGAAGCAGGCATGCCAGGAATATATCTAAAGCAAACCTACGTAACTTAAGCAAGGAGACAGGGAACAGCAACTGGGGCTTTTGAAGCCAGATTTGCTTGTGAAGTTAGACCTGATTCTGTGTCCTTCCCGATGGTCACTAGCTATTCTTTCATGTTACATTGACTTCCAAAGTCAAAGTGAACTGTGAACTCTGAAAACAGAGCCAGCCCATGACCTCTACACTCTGTAACCCCCAACTTCCAAAGTCTCTGTGAAAGTTGATACCGTTACATGTGTGCGTGTGGCCTGAGGATTCCATGGGCTACAGGATCCAAGAGAACATGCAGGCTGGCTGGGGCAGGTTGGCGAGCCCTATCAGCGGCACTCCTGCAGAAGTGGTGAGCATGTCCCCATGTGTGTGGAGGAAGCGAGGCAGGGAGTGAAGGGCCCTGCAGGCTGTATCAGACCACCCTGCCTGATTTTACTCTCACAGCCGGTAGCCAACACCGTCTCTGACAAATTTTCTTTTTTTTTCTTTTTTTTTCTTTTTTCTTTCTTTTTCTTTTTTTCTTTTTTGGTTTTTCGAGACAAGGTTTCTCTGTGTAGTCCTGGCTGTCCTGGAACTCACTCTGTAGACCAGGCTGGCCTCGAACTCAGAAATCCTCCTGCCTCTGCCTCCCAAGTGCTGGGATTAAAGGTGTGCGCCATCACCACCCGGCTATCGACAAATTTTCAAGTGTAAGGCAAAACCACCCAGTGACTTCTGAACTTTCCACGGAACACCAGACTCCAGAGTTTCTCATCAGACATGGGAACAAGGGGTACGGAAGATGCAGAAGGTACCATATCTTCCCCCTTGCAGATGGCTGGCTGACCAGCCTCTCAATGCCTGGCAAGGTCTTAAGACTGCGTCCGACAGGGGCTCCTGACTTGTGTTTCACGAGTCCTGGATGGCTTGGCTTTGAAGAGGTAGGTCAGTAATAACTAAGCCGAGAAGGGCCCCAGGCAAATTTACTAAGGCTCAGAACATTTACAAAGGCAGGCAAAGAGCATTCAGTGAAGTGATGGGGTTTTAGCTCGCCGCAGTAGGTCATCCACTTTACTCTCAGGAGACACTTCCTTTCCTTCCTCCTCCCTTACCTAAGCAGAATCACATCCCACCGAACTGTGCAAGCTACTCTGAAGGAACCATACACTCAAGCTGTGCGCTGCAACCTCCACAGGAGTCTTGTATCAGATTTACATTATTATTTACATTATTATTCATAACAGTAGTAAAATTAGTTATGAAGTAGCAGAAAAACAAATTTATAGTTGGGGATCACCACAACAGGAGGAAGTGTATTAGGAAGGTGGGGAACCACTGCTCAAGGTGAAGACAGTGATAGCAGGTGATCCTCTGGCCCCACGCTGCTCTCCCTCCAGGCTGCTGCTTGTCCTGGGGGCCACTGAGGAGGTGGCATACAGGAGAATCCTGACATTGGGACCACTGGCAGCCATTCCTGTGATGAACCTCTATCCGAGGATGGCAGTCATCTAGCAATAACAGCTACGGGAGGGACAGCAGAATCAGAAACAATCAGACTACAGTTTCGCATTGATGCTAAGTGCCCTAGTGCTCTGTACTCTGGCCTGGAAACACTGAATCTTATTTTTGATAAATCTGCACTGAAGCATTCTGAATAGAGAGGCACAATGGTAAAGTAACTGGGGCAAACGTGAACAATGAGATCTCATACATACATCTAGACAGCAGGCAGAGGGACTCTCTACTACTGCTCTTGTGACTTCTCTTAAGTAGAAAGCTTTGCCAAAATACTCGCCCCCAAATTAGCTCTGCCGGCAGCCCCAACAAGGTTACAGCAGGCCCTCCTGCACAGTGCACCTAAAACCAAGGTACAAAAGAAGCTGGCAGGCAAGGAAGCATGCGCAGGGTGACGTCAGACAAGCACCTGGCAGCACAGACAGGACTCTGCTCCCCTGGGCTTTCCCCAGCAGTGACACATGCTGGCACATGGAAATAGAGCCAGCTTTACCAAGAGGCCAGGAAGCACCTAACCAGAAGCTTCCGCTTTGCCTGAGCTCCTCCCTCTCCTCACTGCACTCTACTCAGAATCCTTTCCTAAAGGTCTCTGGAGTCAGGTCCCTTCCTCTTCATCTTCAGTGCTAACATCCTGGCCCAGTTCTTTGTCATGTTACATCTGATTCCCCGCTGCCACCCCTCACCCCGACAGGGTTTCTCTGTGTAGCCTTGGCTGTCTGGAACTCATTCTATAGACTTTGTACTCAGAGATCCGACTGCCACTGCCTCCCAAGTGCTGGGATTAAAGGGGTGAGCCATCTCTGCTGGGCTACGTCTAAATTATTACCAACTGCTGGGGGTGAACAAACTCCACCAGCAGTCAAATGCAACTTCCAAGTAGACAATGTTTTTTTATATATATTTAAAGGATTGAGGGGAAAACCAAGATGAGATTCATTCTATAATTGATGAAAGTTATATGAAAATTCATATTTCATAAATTACAGCATCAGTGCCCTGTAGCCATGCCCACCCACCCTGCCTCATCTTCAGCTCCTTTCACAACATTCCTGGAAGGCTGTCTCTGGGTATGGCTAAGGCCACTGCCATCCTGAGACCCTCACAAAGTTGGGCCTATTAATACCCCCTTGTGGCAGTGGGGAACTCTCAGCGACTATAGTCCTGCCCCAGCTGTGTGTGGTGGGAAAACACTTCAGCACAGAAGCAGAAGGTTGACGGGGTGAGGACTTCACCGAGGACAGCTTGTGGGAAGCCATTACTCACACTGAAATGGAACTGTATTGTGACGCCACTGTTTGGAGATGACCCATATTCCTATGGTAAGCCCAGTGTATTCCCAAGACAACACAGAAGTTTCTTTGGTGGGTAGTTGCCTCTCTATCTGGAGACAGTCAAAGTCTGTCAGACAGTGTCACAGAGACAGAGGTGAAGAGCTGTACAGAGAGAGCACCCAGCTCACAGAACTGAAAATGCTCGCTTCAGAAAGTGCCGACTCCTTCCACAGCAATCTTGCTCTCCCACCTCTACCCCTTTACCTGACTTTCAACATGATTTCCACGCTGTCACTCGGAGAGGATCCCACCTCTGTAAACTCTCTGTCTGTACAGTGTGCTGAGGCATACCCAGACCCTGGGAGCAGACTGGCTCCACGCGCTTGCTCACGGCTCTTCTCATCTTCTAGAAAGCTCTTCTCAGCTGGCCACCAGCCTGCCTTTCAAGGCTCCGGGAAGAATTCCTGGCTCCCTCTCCACAGCTCCCAAGCACCCTACATTTACGCTCATCACGGCTCTTACCACACCTCGAGGGAGTCATCTATTTGTGTGTCTGTCTCCCTGGCTACACCAAGACTCCACAGGGAGAGGATCGGATCGCATCTTCCTCACCTCCAAGCACCCAGGCAGAGCCTACCACAGGGGTTCAGCCTCACAGGTACTGAGCTCAGCTCCCAGAGAGCCAGGCTGCCATCACTGCCTACCATGTCACGGGCTCGCTCTCAACTCTCAGCCCCTGCTTTACATTACATAGCCTGTTCTCTGTGTCACCCATACACTCTTGGCAATGCAGCCTTACACTGAAGCACGGTCAACCTACCAGAGGCAACCTTCTTAAAATCAATTGTCCTTCCCAGGAGCTCCCCTTGCTATGCTGGGATTTGGTCTGGCTTTAGCTCCCATGGAGCTTATGCATGCTGTCAGAACTGCTGTGGGCTTGGAAGGGCTGCTGCCCTGCTGTGTCTGGAGGACAGTTTCCTTATATCCCTTCACAGTCTCTGGCTCTTACACTCTTCCCGCCCCTTCTTCAGCAATAAGCCCTGAGCCCTGGGAGAAGATGGTGCAGTACAGATGTTCTTGACTGGGGGAGGTATGGAGACACGGCTGGGTAGAAAGGGAAGGGGACAGGGATATGGGAGGAGTTGAGGTAGGGTGAATATGGTCAAAATAGTGTACAAAATTCTCAAAAGATAAAAAAATAAAGTGCGGAAAAAAAAGCTGAAATTACTAAGTGAACAAACATTCCTATAAACAAGACTGAGGATTTAAAAAGGGGGGAGGGGAAGTACCGTCTTCTCCCCTGAATACTCCCATCAATGACCTGGGATGCATAGGAATCACACCTCCTTTGTGGGCTAGGGGTCAGTGTGGAGTAGGTTCAAACCAGGGTCATCTCTCCTTCACGTACTGAGTGTCCTTAGGTGCATGCTGGTATTTCTATGTCCTCACCTGTGAAGTTCAGAGGACGCAGAACTGACCATGCATGTAAAACCTAAGCCAACACTGGGCACAAGCTGACTCTCCTAGGATTACAGCTGTAGTCACCCTTACTTTCCCCAGTCAAAAATAGCCCATACCACTTTTACATTTACACACACACTCATACATACACATACACACTCACACACAGAGACACATGCATACTTACATACAACACTCTTACACACGTACAGACACCCTCACACATATACACACTCAAATATACTCTCACACACTCACATACACACTCAACTCACACATATACACTCACACACACAGTCACATACACACTCACATACAACACTCTTACACACGTAGATACACACACACAGACACATGCATACTTACAACACTCTTACACACGTACGTACACACTCACACACACACTCAACTCACACATATACACTCACACACAGACACATACACACTCACATACAACACTCTTACACACACAGATACACACTCACACATATACTCACATATACATACACACACACTCATACATACACTCTCAAATATACACACTCACATATACTCACACACACACTCACACATACATATATACTCTCAAATATACACACACTCAACTCACACATATATACTCACACACACATACATACACTCACGTAAGACACTCTTACACACGTACATAGACACACATTCACATATATATACTCACACAGACACACAACCCAGTACAGTGAAGCCGGCCAAGAGGTGCAATCCATAAGTTAATGAATATATCATTTCAGGACATTTAAAAGATTACTAGTTGGAGAGAGAATGCTGAGTCGCAGGGAACGCGGCAGACAGTAATCAGAGAGCTTGCAGGAGTGGGAGGCAATTAGCAGGAGCGGGTGGGAGTCAACCTTGAAAGGGACAGCCAGAGAGGGTCCATGACAGGTGAGCTCCTCCTTGCAGCCCGTGATGCTCAAGCAAGTTTCCTACCCAAGCTTCTGCACAGAAACACGTTCCTGGCTCACTGCCCTAGGCCTACACTCCAGGTTTCAGAGGCACAGGCAAGAAGACCACTTGTGCTCACCACGTACCTGGTGGGACTTGGTCTTACTGTAACTGTGAAGCAGGATTCTCAGGCAGGCCACCTACTACCCCAATGATCCTGACAAGGAAACTGAGCCCAGGGAGGCTACAGAACACACATGAGGTCATGTACTCAGTCTGGTTCCAGAAGGCATGCTCTTAACCACCACATACGCCGGCGCCTCTACTCCTGAGTTAGAACCACTATGTATCAGCTGAGAGCCCGCAGGCAGGTCACCTAGCTTCTTCAAGCCTCTCTTCCCAACCTATTCGGTGGGCATCACATAGCTATGTATATTTAGTGTAAGCAGAAAAAGATCATAACATGAAGGACACTTCTAAATAGACACCAGGGTTCCCTTCCAAACCACAGCCTAATGTGTTTTGGTTTTTTTGTTTTGTTTTGTTTTCAGCCAAATCCCTTGGTCTCCTTTCCTATGCGGGGCCTATCTATGCCACTCTGGTTGCCCTGCCCGTTGCATATGCTCAAGTGTTTTAGAGCCCACAAGAGCTTGCAAAATAACCTGGGAACAGAAAGGGCAGGCAACTGCACGTGGACTTCGTGAGCACCGTTGGAGAAGACGGTACAGACAACTTCTGCCGTGCCAATGAATAGTGCATGAGCACAAGGCAGGCCAGCCAGCCCCTGCCAACACAGCAGACACCCTGACTGACAGTCCATGACAGGACCGGGCTCTGCCACACCAGCAAGCCAGGGAAGCTACAAAGGCCAAGTCCAGGGGCCTCTGTGCCTCTGAGGCCACACAGAATCGTAAAGAGGGAAAGGCAAGTAAAAGTGACACACAAGTAGGAGGGGTGGCTCACACTGTAATCCTAGGCCTCTGGAAGCTGAGTTCAAGGCTAGCCTGGCCACACAGCAAGACCCTGTTTCAAAAGCCAAAACCAAAACGGAAATAGGTTGTCATTTGTCCCAACGGTGGAAGATCAGAATGCTTGAAAGATACACAAAAATGTCACCTTCCTAGAGAAGGAATTATGTCACAAAATTCTTTTATTATGATAAAGTCCACTTAAGCCAAGAAGTCTAGACAGGGACTATCTTATTGGAGGGGGGCACATTTCCATACCGTCACTGTTAAGCCCACAAACACATCTCTAGGATTCCCTGTTCACAGAGAACTCTTCATAAGCAGCATGGACCAAACGTGCTCACCAAACGAGAGCAAGTCAATACACAAGGAGCAGTGGCAGGAAGATGCTTGACTTGTTTCCAGAATATAAAGGCAAATTTCCACTGGAGTGGGGCTAAAGCGACCCAAAGGTCTTTGAAAATACAAGACTAAACACAAGCAAAACTGTATTCCACTGAGTACACTCAGCAGTAAGAAGTCCAAGGAGGCCTTGGTCCGCATCAGCCTCCAAATATAGCAAGTGACCTCGAAAGATGAGCAGAAAGTGGGGGCTTGGGAGAGCCTGAAACAGCACCACAAGGCTCCACCCAGACTCCGAGTCACAGTCGGAACGGTGCTGCAGTCACAGCTGCAGAGAAGCCCTGGCAGTTCTAATAGTTCTGAACCCAAAAGTGACCAGTCGAGGCCCTCATGACCAGGACTGTCAGAACACCTGGGAGAGGGTGTGGCCGGCAGTATGTCCCCTAGGAAGGCCTGCTTGGCCACAAGAGTACCTGTCTCTCTTCTAGGCAAGCAGTGGCTGGGCAAGGACAAGAACACCAGCCAGCAGATCCCCAGTGGTGACTGCGGCGATGGTAGCCTACAGGAAGGGGAGGTGGCTCAGCCCTTCCTGTAGCCATGGTCCTGAGGGAAGAGCTACAGAACAACCCAACCCTGTTGACAAAATACAAACATCCCAGCCACAACCCCAGGGGGTAGGTAAGGCCTAGAAAGTCTCACTGTCATGTGCTAGAGACAAGGAACCAGCCTCGGAGGGGGGCTGTGCTACAGCAATGTATCTTAGTGCACTAGTCCAAGTTCAGCGCTCCCCACCAATTAAATCACAGAGCACCACACGGCACGGCACAGCTTACCGCTCTCACGCTCTCACGTTGCCACCCACAAACAAGGTAACTTCCTGCAGCCTCTGGAGAAGTTCTTCAATAAACATGTCAAGGGTGAGTGTGTCACCACCTGAAGCCCTCAGGGACTTTCCCGGCTCCTCTTGGGCTCCCTGAGTGTGACAAGGCCCAGGAGCTCTCTCCTTATTCTTCCTTCTCGAGGAAGGCTGGGCACACCGTGCTTGGTGAATCCTTGGGGCTTGACTCAGTTTACAACTATTCCCTCCTCAATCCCTCTTCCTTTGCTTCCTCAATGGTTCGTCTTATATGGTGGTAATTATAGGTTCTGCTTACACAACTTACTGTGTCTATGGAGATGACCTTTCTGGAACAGTGAGGTGTCCTTACTGTGAGATGGGGGAGGGAAAATGGCGTGTGTACCTAAAGCACTTGACCGGAGTATGGTCACTTGGGAAGGAGCATCTAAGAGTGGTCACTCTCCCATCGCTGACCCATCAGGCCCACTTGTTCACAGGGAAATACCAAAGACATTAAAGTTGACTGCCACCCCCTCCCTCTGCAAGGCTGGTTTTGAGAAGAGCCTATCTCGGAAACTACCTGACAGAATTCAAGTCTCGGGTTAAATACTTCCTTTTTCCATTTTCATAGGGAAATCAATGAGTCCCGCTGGTCCAGGCCTAACTGGGTAAAAGGCTCTGCTCTAAAAGTTCGCTTGTCAATTAATTATACACAGGCGTGGCGTCTCCAGATTACCTCTGATCCATAAAGAAGCCAAGACAATGATAACTGATCTGGGCTTCAGCCTTGGGGATGACCAACCCATGGCAGAGCCAGTGAGATGGCTCACTGAGTAAAAGTGAGCATTGTAGAAGCCTGTTCACAAGAGTTCGATCCCTGGGATCCACAGTGAAAGGAGAAAACCAACCCCCAAAAGCTGCCTCTTACCTTCACTTGTGGGCCATGACACACGTACATATGTACACACGGCACGCTATACACCACTAACCACTATATACATGCACACAAAGTAATAAAAATTTTAAATCAGCCAGGCGGTGGTGGCGCACGCCTTTAATCCCAGCACTTGGGAGGCAGAGGCAGGCGGATTTCTGAGTTCAAGAGTTCGAGGCTAGCCTGGTCTACAGAGTGAGTTCCAAGACAGCCAGAACTACACAGAAAAACCCTGTCTCAAAAAAACAAAACAAAATTTAAATCACTGAAAATTTAAGAAAGAGAGAAATTCATGTAAGTCACAAAGTAGAGGAAGGAAGAGATACAGACAGGGCTGTACTCAACACTTCCTAGATCACATAGCTCCGTGACCCCGGAAGAGCTTCCTCCTGCCCTGCACTGCCCTTTGAGAAGCAGACAGGCTGTGTCGAGCCTCCAGATGCTCCAGAATGGAACACTTAAGAGAAATCAGGCCAGACACGCTGGGACCCATCTTTAATTCCAGAATTGGAAGGCAGAGAGGCAGGAGGATCTCTGAGTTCAAGGCCAACCCTTGTCTGTGTAACTAGTTCCAGGCCCTGGGTGACAGAGTGAGACTGGCCTCACACACATACATCGCGTGGGGGTGTTTCAGTCCACTGACTATAAAGGGAAGGGAGAAGTGTGATTATGGTTTTTAGGAGTCACAGGCATGTGTGAGGCTACAGGCACAGAGTCAAAGGCCTGCACGGGAATCCTGAGACCACCACCCTCTTAGTCGAAAGACGGATGGTAACAGCATACCTTCCTGCTCCAACTGGCTGCTCCGGGCTGGCTGAGGACTCTGCAGAGCACTCACAACAGAGTGCCCACTCAGAGGGTCAGTCAGGGCTCTCCAGTGTCCACCACCATGATCATGTAATCAGGACTGTTATGAGCCTCATAGCTCTAGCAGGCTGTTCTCTGTGCCTCTCTCTTTCCCATTCTAGAACCCTGAAATCCTCAATCATAGAGCAACTAGGGAATGGGGTGTGTGTGTGTGTGGTGCTCTCCCCTTTCCCCCTCCTCCCCAGGCTCCCAAGGTAGAGAGTCTGCTCATGCTCCAGAGACACAGGCAAGAAAGAGAGGGCAGGCTGGACCAAACAAAGTAGAGCTCTGTCAGTTTAAATGGTGCTGAGGTTCAAGGGCCCTGCCTCAGGGCCACGCCCACAGCCTTGTGCATTCACTTTAAAGCTGTAAGGAAAGTCAATGGCAGTGTCTGGTTAGCCACTGGCTATGATGCCCTCTTCCCAGAGTTTGTCAGAATGAGCAGCCTGTCAGCGCATCTACAATGTAACCACACCAGCAGACCCTTGCAGTGCAGAAAGCCCCCTCTGCTGGCCATCATCCCCTCTCCTCAACTTCACGGCCAGTCTCAACCATAGAGGCAGGCAGATACCACGTTTGACAGATGCTGGGGGTAGGGGCCTCCTAGTGTGCAGCAGAAACTTCAATCCTCCCACCTTTTACTGAGGAAAAGACCCCCTCTTCCTATCTTTACCCTGGTGATCCCTTCTATGGTCCTCCTCCTCCTCCCTTTACCCTGGTGATTCCTTCCTTTCATTTTTTTTTTTAAAACATGCAGTAGTCTCCTCTTGTACAAGCCTAAGCAGCCAATGAATTAAGTCATTGAATGCTTGAGAATACAGCTTTCCTGTCTTGAACAGTTGCCTCTGCTCGCCTTCAGACAGCTGAACCACCATTAAGAAAACATGACTGGGCCTCACTAGGACAGCAATGCCATCTTGCCCAATGGTACATCCAAGTACCTAGGTGGCGGAGGACTCTGAAAAATGGAGCCAAAGACTGACAGGGGTTGACTGGAAGGGAAGGGAAAGTCCACTACATGAATTTAGGTGAATTTCCACACCATGTCCCCTCTAATTCCCACATAACTCCCAGAATGTGTTCTATTATCTTTGAGAGCTAAACACCAAGAAAGAAGCAGGTGTCCAACTTTCCAGCTAGAGCAGAAAGGCAGCACCTGCCTTCCTGCAGACCTCAGCCAAAGTGCCAGGCCAGCCGCAGATGAGAACGCCCGGGCACTAATCAGGAGTAGCGGTGCACAAACACCTTTAATGTCAGCGCTTGGGAGGCAGAGGCAGGCGGATTTCTGAGTTCAAGGCCAGCCTGGTCTACAGAGTGAGTTCCAGGACAGCCAGGGCTACACAGAGAAACCCTGTCTCGAAAAACCAAAAAAAAAAAAAAGCAAACAACGATAAGCCTGAGCATTAAGGGCAGGCTGCAGGTCGGAGAATCATTTCCCCAACCCTTGAACCACTTCCATTCTCTCTGGTCCTAACTGTCCTGTCTGCTTTTATTAATCTATTTCATTATTCACACTCTCCAAATTTAAATTTTTTTTCAGTTCTGTTTTTTTCCCCAAATGCAGGGGGTGGGGGAGGGGCAGGGAGAGTAACAGGAGTCAGGAAAGCATGGGGCTGTGGTGACACTGTCCAGAGTAGGACCCTAGGTCGGAATCTAGCCTTGCTTTCAGTCAAGGGCTTTCTGCCATGCCCTTGCCCCTGGAGCTCACCATGCCCTAGTGTGTCATGTATGAAATAGGGAAATTGTGTAGAAAAAGTTAAACACACCTGTGAGGAGAAACAGAAGATGTATACCTAGCCCAGGCGCTGAGGCACTGACTGGCAATCAAAGAACGGTGACATATGGAAAAGCACAGTGGTCTGCCATAAACCCTTCAGCACAAGAGCAAGAGGGGTGTGGACCAGTGGTTTCCTCCAAAGGTGTCAGTGGAATACAAGATGAAAAGAATCCAACACAAGGATCAGCGAATGTGAATTCACAGCCAATCACATCATTTCTGTTTCTTCATCTATAAATTGGGAAAACACTGTACTATATAATTTGACAGTCGGGCAGTGGTGTTGCACGCCTTTAATCCCAGCACTTGGGAGGCAGAGATAGGTAGATTTCAGAGTTCGAGGCCAGCCTGGTCTACAGAGTGAGTTCCAGAACAGCCAGGGCTACACACAGAAACCCTGTCTCGAAAAACAAAAACAAAACCAAAATTGACTGCATTACAGGCAAGTAATAACAATGCCATGGGGTTGGGGTTGTGTGGCTCAGTGGTGAGTGCTTGCCTGGCTAAGAGAGGCCCAGGTACCTGCCTCCAAAGAGGATCAATCAATGAAAAAAAAGGAAGTTCACTTCATCAAAGAAAAAGAAGTAACTGAATCCAGAGTTTGCATCTGTAAAAATGTCACACCTAATATCACGAAACAAACCAATGATGGGCCTTACTTTTCTAAGTACATTAGCTCTGATAGCCTTTTAATCTGCTGACACAACCAGCTGCGAGAAGGGAGGAGGCAAATGGTGGCTCCTTGCCGAGCCCAGAGCAGACAGAGTCCATGAAAGCTAAGCGGCTACTCCTGCCTGCTGGTCCAGCCTCTGCCATCCTGGCCACTTCTCAGACATCAATGCCTGAAAAAATTAAGTCATGATTCTAGTTCTACTTGGCCACGTCAATCCACGGAGTAAAATCCTTGCCTATCAGAGTAATCAACAGATCAAAGAAAGGGTCAGCTCTCCTAGTGAGTGCCAGGATCTCTTCTAGAACAGGTGCCATCCTATCTTTCACGGTGCAGCCCTAGATCTGGAAAGATGGCTCAGTGGCTAAGAGCACTGACTGTTCTTCCAAGAGATTGCCATTCAGCTCTCAGCAACCATGTCAGACAGCTCACAATCACCTGTAGCTCCAGCTCCAGAGCTCTGACGCCCCACTCTGGCCCCCAAGGGCACCTGCACACATGTGGACACACACAGACACACTCACACATATACCTTTAGGCAAAAATAAATACGTAAAGCGCAACATACTGCTGGTTAGACTGGTCACACCTGCAGTCTCTGTACTCATGAAGCAGACGCAGGAGGATCAGGAGCTCACTTGCCAAGAAGCATGGTCAGGTTGGTCATCCTTGGCTATATAGGGACTCCAAGGTAAGCCCAAAATATAAAAGACACTATGTCAAAAAAAAAGGGGGGGGGAGGGGGCAGCCTGGGTTACTTAGCAAGTTCAGGCCAGACTGGAATACACATAAAGAGACCCTGTCTCTAGAGAAAACAACCAACAAGCCAGGCAGTGGTGGCACAAGCCTTTAATTTCAGCACTCGAGAGGCAGAGGTGAGTGGACCTCCTTGAGTTCAAGGCCAGCTTGATCTACAGAGTGGGTTCTAGGACAGGCAGGGCTACACAAAGAAAACTTGTCTTAAAAAAAGCAAAACAAGCCGGGCGGTGGTGGCGCACGCCTTTAATCCCAGCACTTGGGAGGCAGAGGCAGGTGGATTTCTGAGTTCAAGGCTAGCCTGGTCTACAGAGTAAGTTCCAGGACAGCCAGAGCTATACAGAGAAACTCTGTCTCGAGAAAAAAAAAAAAGCAAAACAAAACAAAAACAAGAAAATGCATGAGACAGATGAGGAACCTCAATTTTCCTTGTTTAATTTCTCCTAATCCAGAAGTGTTTCACTTATAGTGTTTCACTTATACATACATATGCATATATGTAATATATATGCATATAATTTATTTTTTTACTGAACACCTAATATGTGGGAAGCACTGTACAAAGCACTTTTCCTACATTATTTCCAAAGCCCATTTTCTCTCCTACACCTAGAAACCATGTGATACAAACATCCTCGAAGGGCAAAAGCCCCAACCAGTTGGCAGTCAAGTTTTAGATTTTTCAAAAGTTAGCTCGAGGTGAAACACATAAAAGAGCTCCAGGTCCAAGTTCTAAAGGATTCTCTGCAGATGCTGAACTCGACACGTGCCATTAGTATACCACTAAAAGACAGTCTAAGACTTTACACTTTACAACCTTGAGCCTAAGAAAAGCTCACTGGAAGGCTAAAACTAACTGACTTGAGTGCATGTGGCAATCAAATACAGACTTTGTGATATCCTCTTCAAGGCCCTTGGGAGATGTGCTCACAGAAGGCAGCGGCAATGAACAGCATCCTTTGTGGCTGGGTCATGAGTGAACTTACTCCTGCCGGCAACAGCAATCTGTAAGATGTCTTTCTCATCATAAAATCTCTCTCTCTCACCATCAACCTAAACGACCGACTGTGTCAAACACACACAGATATCCTGGTGTTTAAATGCTACTGTCTCCATCCATCCACAGCATGCTTTAAGTAAACAAAACAAACAAAAAACCCCACTATCGGTAACGATCTCCATGGCTCTGCATTAATCCGTTTCACACAAGCCATAATTAAAGCCTGAGTTAAGCATCAAAATCAAAGCAATACGGATGTGGTGTGTATTCTTGGAAATAACTTTCTGTCTTCAGACTCGGGAGGAAAAAAAAATCAGCCAAGATACAAAGCTGACCCACGCTCCCAATTGCGCCGAGGCTCCTGAAGGACCCCTTCTTCCCAGCAACAATTGTGAAAGAGCTGGATAATACGATGCCTGCCAAGCAGAGACGCCAGAAACCTGCAATCGGCCATCACGCCGGCTGTCTGAAAACACCAGACAAGCCCATATCTGGGTAGGGCTCTCCAAGGTTATTCTTAAGCTAGTGATGTCTAGTGTGCCATGGGGACCTCCAACAGTGTTGTCACTTTGTAAGGCAGTTAGGAAGGGGGGTGGCAACGAGATAAGAGGCCTCGGTGGCTGCCTGTACCCCACTCAGCCTACCACCAGACGGAAATGTCAAGAGTTCTCTCTCATGGCCACCTGCCATAACGTTCTCAGCAACCTACACACTGCGCCTGCTGGGCTTCAGACTAGGGACATCGGGGAGCGCAGTCTCACTCCCCAGGCTGGGTCTTTCACCCTACAAAGCCTCCTTGGGCACACCCAGTCCAAGCCGCTGAGTCCCATTCCTACTAGCGAGATGGCTCTCTTGAGTTCTCCCAGGGCGCGACCTGACCTAGTACCCTACTCCTGGAGGTCAGGGACCCGGACAGGGGCCCGGCAGAGCGGGAAGCATAGAGGGGCTTCCTCGCCTGAGCTGCAGCTCAACCAGCGCTCCGGACCCACGCGTCCGCCAGAGGGAGGCACGAGGCACCGGGCGGGCTGGGACCCCGGGGCTGCCCGGGCGGGACGTGTCCAGCCACGCATCGGGACGCCGCGCCCACCCGCGCCAAAGCCGCCCGTGGGCCAGCCGCCGACCCCCGGCACACCGAGGCGCAGCGTGGGCGGGATGTGGCTGCTCCCCGGGAGCACGGCGCTCACCTCTGCTTCATGCTGCTGTGTCCTCGTGGCCGGCGGGGCCACCCAGCCGCGCGCCGGGACACGCAGCCGCAGCCCCCGCGCGCTCGCCCGCAGCGTCCGGCGCGGCAGCGGCAGCAGTAGCGGCGGCAGGAGCGGCGCCGCCGGGGCGGGGCTAGCACATGGGAGGGCGGGGGCTGCGGCCCTCCAGACTGGACCACCGACCCCAACGGGGGCGCGCCTGCTCAGTCCTCCCGCACCTCACTCCTGCTCCTCGCTCTCAGAGACCCGGTTGTCACCTTCAAGATCGGTCCTATCAAAATCTCGCGGGTCACAAGCAGAAGATAAAGAAATGCATAGCTGCCAGTCCCTCCCCCTTGCTCTCTCACCCCCTCGGCATGGACCATATGGTACATTCCTGAAAGCCCAACGGAGTTGGAGAGGAACGAGGTGATTGGCTGGGAATCTTGGAAGGGGCGAGAAGCTACACAAAAGAGCCAACGGGATAACACCAGGGGCATATCAAAGCCGGCCAGACCCGGACGAGAGGACGCCCTTAAAGGGGACTTGTTTGTTGCCTTCAGAAGCTGCCACAAAAACAAAGCTAGAATTTTCTTCCTGAACTCATCCAGATGAGACAAAGTAGGAAAGTCTCCGACTTTCGGGGTAATAGCTATAGAACACTTCTGAGAATTGAATCTATATGTCTATTTGACTTTGAGTGGATAACTCCAACTCCCTGCCTCAGTTTCCTTTTTTAATCCGATGAGGTTGTTAGATCATACTTGACCTCTAGAAAGCCTTTCTCATATTTTCTCATCTCTCTCAAGAGATTATTAATCTCTTCGATTCCGGACATCTTAAAGAACTCTGCTTGAAAGCGGGTAGATTTTCTAACACCACTTCTGTACAGACATTACAGGGAGACGAATTGAGTATTCTTTCAAGGTTTTTTCAGATGTTAAGGAGCATTCTTCCTACCTGGGTATATAGATCATCCTCCTTAAGTCTGCGCTCCCAGAGTCCGATGAAGCTTCACAGTTGATTCAGTTGACTGTGCAGGAATCTGGTCTTCAGCAACAAATCCCACGGGCTGAAGTTTGTTCCTGGCTGAAGTCTGTACAGCACACCATTCAACTATGCAGGGGTCCTATTTATTTATTTATTTATTTATTTATTTTTAGTCACCCTCTAAGTCTAGCTGAAGACCTACAAACATCCATAAAGGCATGGTTGTCTCCCCCTTATTCCAGGAAACTAGACTGGTTCAGACCAATTCCACTCCGTTTGCATACTTGTGTGGTGCTGGAGGGCAGTGTGAAGGTCAGAGGACAACTTTTAGGAATCAGTTCTCTCCTGCGTGGGTTCTAAGGATCAAATTCCCAGGCCTGGGCTGCAGAGATGGCTCAGTGGTTAAGAGCACTGATTGGCCGGCCGGACAGTGGTAGCACACACCTTTAATCCCAGCACTTGGGAGGCAGAGGCCAGTGCATTTCAGAGTTCGAGGCCAGCCTGGTCTACAGAGTGAGTTCCAGGACAGCTAGGGATACACAGGGAAACCCTGTCTCAAAAAAAAAAAAAAACAAAAAAAACAAGAAAAATTCACAAGCCCTCTACTTTATTTCACGTTCAGCCTGTACTCCTTGGCTTCCAAACTGTAAGATATTCAGGATGCTTACCCTGAGAGTTCTCTTGCAGCCAGACAACCCATCTTCCAACTATTGTCCAAAGACAAGGAGAAAGTCCGAATTTGCTATGTAGCCTTCCTGGATGGACTAATTGTAGCTACTGACATCTAAGAACTCCCATCTCTACCTTGTGACCCTAATTTTCCGTGTTTTCTGCCCCCAAATGTAATCCTCTCTTTCCCTAGTATCCAGCAGCCGCTACTGCTGGTGCTTATTAGCTGTTATGGTTTAGATAAGTAGTGTCCTTCAGAAAGGCTCATGTGTTTGATGCTTGGCCCCCAGCTGGCATGCTATTTTGAGAGGTGCTGGAAACTTTAGGAGGTGGGGCCTAAGTAGCTGAAGTAGGTCATTAGGAGTTATCTTGTCCCCTGGCCTCTTCCTGACTGTCTTTCTGCTTCCTATCCACCATGAGGTCCACAGGTTCCTAATGCTATGCTGTTCTTCCTGCAAGCAGGGGCCCCAGGTCAACAGAGCCAGGAACCAAAGATGGAAATCATGAATTAAAAGAATTCCTCCCTTGAACTGTTTAAATCAGGAATGTTTCTCATAACTGTGAAGAAACTGACTAAACACAGTATATCAGCACTGTTGGGAGAGGTTTATGCACGTCTTTTTGTTCCAACCTTACATCAATGCTATGAAGGGCGTTATTTCTATTCATACTGTTTATTCCTCCTGAGAGGAAAGAAAGGCCTGAAGAAGCTAATCTGTACAAGGGAACAGACAGAGAGGCCTGACTCTAGTGACCACCCTCCTAATCCTGCAGTACAGCACTGTGCTGGGGGTGGCGATGATTTTCGTTTTGTTTGTTAACCTGACACATGCCAGGGGTATTTGGGAAGAGGGAGTCTCAACTAAGGCATTGCCTCCGTCAGATTGGCCTATAGGCAACTTCTTCGTGAGGCATTTTCTTGATTAACAATTGATAGAAGAGGGACAACTATGGGCAGTGACACCCCTGGGCATGTGGTCCTGGGGTGTATAAGAAAGCAGGCTGACCCACATGAGGAGCGAGCCAGTAAGCAGCACTCTTCCATGGCCTCTGCTTCAGTTCCTGCCCTGACTTCCTTTCATGGTGGACCACATCTAGAAGCTGAGATAAACACTTCCCTCAAAGTTGCTTTGGTCTTAATGTTTTATCACAGAGGTCAAAAGCAAACTGTGACAAATGCTGTCTCCTATGTTTCATAAATCTACTCCATGTCAATAAAAGATGATGCCAGGCTGGGGGGGGGGGGGGCACTGTAGTAGAGTGAATTTTAGCTTGCCTGAAACCCCAGGTTTGATCTCCAGCAAAAGATAGGGAAAGGGAGAGAAAAGAAAAAGAGAGCTGGGCAGTGGTGGCACACACCTTTTAATCTCAGTGCTTGGGAGGCAGAGGCAGGTGGATTTCCGAGTTCGAGGCTAGCCTGGTCTACAGAGTGAGTTCCAGGACAGCCAGGGCTACACAGAGAAACCCTGTCTCGAAAAACCAAAAACAGAAAAATGAAGGGGGGGGGAAAGAAGAAGAAGAAGAAGAAGAAGAAGAAGAAGAAGAAGAAGAAGAAGAAGAAGAAGAAGAAGAAAGCAAAGGAGGGAAGAGAAGAGTAGGGGAGAGGGGAGGGGAGGAGAGAACTGAGCAGAGGAGGGGAGGGAAGGGATGGAGGGGAGAGGAGAAAAGGAAAGGGGAGGAGAGGAGAGGAGAGATAACTTCATAACTTAGTTTCTATGCTTGCAATGTCATTTAAACATCAAAACAAGACTGTATGGCAAAAGTTTGTGTCCACAAGGAAGAAAAGAAACTACAGCTCACAAAGCACACCAACTTGGCCAATGTTAAGAAGGCTGCTAAGTAACAGTACTTTTACTCGGGAGGCAGAGGCAGGAGGATTGCAAGTACTAGGTCAGACTGGTGTATGCTCCGAGAGCCTGTCTGAGAAAAACCAGAGCTTCCGGCTGTAATTCAGTGGTAGAGTAATCACATAGCATACGAATTGCCTTGGGTTCTGTCCCTGAGACCTCCAAAAATAAATAAATGGAGGCCGGTTTTCCAGAGTGTACATCCTGTCCTCCGCAATCTCCCACTCCCTCACGATCCTGTTACAACATGTAACAAGTAGGCAGCAATAGTAAGCAACAAACAAGGAGGAAAGAAATACAGAATAGCAAAGTGTGTGCAGGAGAGTTCAGGGGCTGTGGCATAAGAAGAGCTTACAGCGAGCTTAAGTCTCTGTCCTGTTGGCGTGTTCCGTAGCAGAGGAGGAAGCAAAGTTCCTCTAACCTGAGTCTTGCACTGGAACTCGCCATGTGTCCATGAGGGAGGGCACTGTGCACTGCCTCTGAATCAGATGCTTAGCAAACTAGCCGGCCTCACTGACAGAATACAAGCCTGAAAATACAGGTAAGGCTAATTACTTCATTCTTTTTAAGTTGCTGAAATCCTAGTAAAATTGTGTGGAGGTGGGCCAGCAAGACAGCTCAGTGAGTAAAGGGGCCTGCCTCCATGCCTGACGACCTAAGTTCTGTACCTGAAACGCACCTGGTAGAAGGAGAGAATGAACCAATTGCTATAGGTTGCCTGACCACCCCACTTGTATGAATAAATAAATATTGGGGTTTTTTTGGTTTTGTTTTGTTTTTTGTTTGTTTGTTTTTAAAGACAGGGTTTCTCTGTGTAGCCCTGGCTGTCCTGGAACTCACTCTGTAGACCAGGCTGGCCTCGAACTCAGAAATCCACCTGCCTCTGCCTCCCAAGTGCAGGGATTAAAGGCGTGCGCCACCACTGCCCGGCGGTTTTTTTTTTTTTTTAACTTAAGGGATCATTTATGCTATGTATATGAGTATGCTATTGCTCTGAGGGCATCAGATCCCATCACAGATGGTTGTGAGCCACCATGTAGTTGCCAGGAATTGAACTCAGGACTTCTGGAAGAGCAGTCAGTGCTCTTAACTGCTGAGCTATCTCTCCAGCCCAGGTGTTTGCCTAAATTAATCCCAGCACTCACACTTGGGAGGCAGAGGCAGGTGGCTGGATCTCTGTGAGTTTGAGACCAACTGTATACTGAGTCCTAGAATACCCAAGGACTAGATAGTGAGACTCTGTCTTAAAATTTTTAAAATTTCATTTATTCATTTATTTATGTGTGTGGAGGTCAAAAGACAACCTGTAGGAATCGGTTCTCTCCTTCCAACATCTCAGTTTCAATGACAGAACTTTGGTCGTCAGGCTTGGTGGCAAACCCTTTTCCCCATTGAGCCCTCTGACTATCTCACTCCCATACAATTTTGCTAGTGTGTCACCTGCTGCTAGGGTTTCAACCTTAATGTGCCCCCCCTACTCCCCAGGGAATTCTGAAGCTTCCTTCAACTTAGAAACTCCCAGCATGCCTTGGATGGGCGCAGATGTGGGATAAAAGAACCCAAAAAGGAAGCTCAGGGTGGCTTAGAACAAAGTTCATTCTTGAACATTCTTGAACAGGGACCTAGGATGATGTGTGGGGACCCTAACCCTAACCCTTCCAGTCCTTGCCTCTGGGGCTGGAGAGATGACTCAGCAGTTAAGAGGACCCAGGTTTGATTCCCAGCACTAAATGGAGGCAAACAGCCACTTGTAACTTTAGTATCAGGGGATCTGATGACCTTTCTTCTGGTCTCCACCAGGCATGTACATATGGCACAGTCGTACATGCAGGCAAACCACCCCATACATCATCATCATCATCATCATCATCATCATCATCATAGTAATAGTAATAATAATAATAATAACAACAACAACAACAATAATAACAATAAAATATCTTTTTTAAAAGTCCTTGACAGCTGGGCAGTGGTGGCGCACACCTTTAATCCCAGCACTTGGGAGGCAGAGGCAGGCAGATTTCTGAGTTCGAGAGTTCAAGGCTAGCCTGGTCTAGAGAGTGAATTCCAGGACAGCCAGGGCTACACAGAGAAACCCTGTCTCGAAAAACCAAACCAAACCAAACCAAACCAAAAAAAAAAAAAAAGTCCTTGCCTTTCTCTTCTATACCAAAGTCTTAGCTTTGAACTAGACTAGACTGTTGGGAGACACCTAAGGGGTGCATAGAGAGCAGTGTCCCAGTACTGGAGCCACTCCTGGGCTCTGAGTTGATCACTGGACTATCTCACAGCAAGACTTTAATACACACACACACACACTCCTTTTACTTTCTAATTCACAACTCACAAGTCTTCTTACCCTGCTGGCAGAAAGGAAATGAAAATACAACTTGACAAACTCATGTGTCTATGTCTGCATCGGATTCCCACAGTACGATAACCCCAAAGCTGAGAAAAGTTTCCTCAAACTCACCGGACTCTGTATGCTTTACGACAGCCAGGAGTTCAATATAGCAACGGTGAGTAAAATGGGGATGCAGCTGTCTAGGGGAAAACATTAGTTGTCAAAGCCACTGAGCAAGCTAGAGCCATCATCCTTCCTCTTCACTAGAGCCACCACCTCACTACAGAATCTTGAGTAAAGACTTCCCCAAGCCAGCTCAAGCAGCTTCTGTCAGTCTCTAGAAACTCAGTGACTTTTGCCGACAGAGGTTTTGGTTTCCTGGGCTCACGTCTTTGTTTTAAGTGGTGGTGAGAATAGACCACACACTAGACAAGGGTTTGAGCTGCAGCCTGAGTCCCAAATGCATATCTCCATTACCGTTACATATCAGAAAGTCATTCGATAGCTGTGTACCAACACAGGTTCATAGGTGCACATGTGCCTGGGTTCTCTGAGTCCCCATATCCATCCAGACTAAATGCTGTGTACTTGAAGAAACCACAAGTATACCTACACTACTGAGGAGGACAAGAATCAACCAAGGGTTTTCATTTCTACTTGCTTAGGGTATTGTTCTTTAAATAAGAACATCAAGGGGAGGGGAGGGGTGGCACCATGCATCGAGGCACAAGCCTGAGGATCTGATCCGTTGAACACACACGGTGGAAGGAGAAAACCAACTCTCACAAGTTGTCTTCTGACCTCCACAAGCATGGCCTCATGTATATACAAAATAATACATATAATAAAAACATAAATAAACACATTGTCTGTCCACCTTTTGGATAAAATCAAGTGTAAAACCTAAGCGCACTAGGGAAGTACATGTAATGGCACAGACTGCTAATCTCGGCACTGAGGTAAGAGGATAAGAGTCAAAGCTAGCCTGGGCCGCCATAGACCCTGTCTCAGAAACAAACCAACAAAAATGAAAATAACAATAAGAATACATTAGGGGGTTCCACAGTGTCCACTGTGACCCAGGCTGCTGTGCTGCTTCCTCAGTTCACACCCTGTGACCTTGGGGCTCAACAGGAACTCTCTCTGACAGCAACCCTTCAACCCGGGATGGCAGTTCCTTTCCTGTACCTCAACACCACCTACCCTGTGACCAGGAGGATCTGCTTGCAGAGGAAGCTGAAGGCCTGCGGCCTACCCCCGTGGACTACAGTTGAGGGAGAAGGTCCCCTTCCCCAGCACCAGCTCCAAGCGCTGTTCTGTGGACAGCAGCGCCCCCTTCCTGCAGGGCTGTGGAACGCCTGGGGCTGCTGCCTCCGAGGTAGCAGATACAACTCTTTCCAACAATGATTGACAAATGAATGGGATTGTTTGGTCATTTGTGGGACATTTATAACAGAAGTGGGAAGGAACTCTACAGCTCTTTAGCACCTATAAGCTTTTAAAACTGAATCCAAAACTCAAAACACTTTTTAAAATGAGATGATGATGATTATATAATAATAAATAATTATAATAAATAATTATAACAATAATATAATGATATGATAAATAATTTAAATAATTAATGATTTTATAAAATAAAATATAATTTATTATATTTTATTATAATATAATAATTATAATAAATTGTTATAATAAATAATTATATCGTCATCATCATCATCACTGTTATTCCCAAATGCCAGTAAGCAATTAAATGCAGATTTAACTTAAGTAGCTTTTTTCCACCTGTTCCTTAGGCCTGGCAATTATAAGTGGTAAATCTTGTTGGCCAGGGCTAGAGAGATGGCTCCGTGTCACTTGCTACTCTTCCAGAGGACCTGGATTCATTCCGTTTCTAGCACCCACGAGGCAGAGCACAACCTGTAACTTCAATTTTAGGAGCTCCAACGCCCTCTGCTGGTCTCCATTGGCACTGCATGCACATTGATGTCTATACCTACATGCAGAGGGAGGAAGTCTGTATGATTAAAGGTGTGTGTCACTCTGCCCAGCTTTGAAAGTGTTTTAGATCAGGAACTTGCCTACCTAATTGTAAACACAGTCACCCCCACAGGAAGGTACCGTGGGTCCAAGAATGTCCTCCAGCTCCTCCGAGCTAGTGGGGTGTGATGTTCACCTTTGGCGGGTCACATTCTTCACTAGTTTGACAGCTCTGAAGCAGCTATATCATAAAAATTAATAAACCTTTTGGGAAAAATAATAAATTTTAAAAATATTCTTCAGAATGCTGTTTTGACAAAAGCAATGTAAGGGCATTGGAATAGTTGAGTGATCTGAAACAATACTTGATTCTTTTGTTTTGTTTTTTGTTGTTGTTGTTTTGTTTTTCGAGACAGGGTTTCTCTGTGTAGCCTTGGCTGTCCTGGAACTCACTCTGTAGACCAGGCTGGCCTCGAACTCAGAAATCCGCCTGCCTCTGCCTCCCAAATGCTGGGATTAAAGGCGTGTGCTACCACTGCCCGGCTGAAACAATATTTGAAAAGAAATTATGGGTGTAACATTAATAGCCTACGCAGCAGCACCGTCTTGGGATACTCTGCAGTACTTGGTCATAGCAAGTGAGCAGGTGGAAAGTCTCAGCTGCTTCCTTCTGCAGTTATCTTCCAGTTTGGGCATGCAGAGACCCTCAGTCTATTGCTTTCTCTCACGAGCTATTTCAATGACAAGGAGACCCTTACAGATTACAGTTTCGAGGAGCACATCCGGCTCAATTCCAGTGTGGTCATGCTATATCTTAAGCCTCAAATCTAATTCATGTGCTTTACCAGTGTGAAAAAAATGCTACCGCTCCCAAAGCAGAATTCCAAGTACAGATACAGCTGCATGAAGAAGTGTTATCCTTGGCTCGCTCACCAGAGACTTGTTTTGTATGGGGTTCTGAAGACTCTCAACAGGGACGTTCTTCAGAGCTGTCAAACTAGTGAAGAATGTGACCCGCCAAAGGTGAACATCACACCCCACTAGCTCGGAGGAGCTGGAGGACATTCTTGGACCCACGGTACCTTCCTGTGGGGGTGACTGTGTTTACAATTAGGTAGGCAAGTTCCTGATCTAAAACACTTTCAAAGCTGGGCAGAGTGACACACACCTTTAATCTCAGCACTGGGGAGACAGACGCAGGTGGCTCTCTGTGAGTTCAAGGCCAGCCAGGACTTCAGTGATATAAGTCATATTAAAATATAGGCTGGTTGGGCTAAATTTGTCCTTTTAAAATGTTCTTTTTTTCATTTATTTATTTTGACAGGGGGAGAGAATGCATGCCATGGCCAAGTGGAGGTCAGAGGACAATTTGTGGGAGTGAGTTCTCTCCCCTCTGCTATGTGGATTCTTGGAATTGCCATCAAGCTGGGGGAGCAAGCAAGCACCCTTTCCCCACGGGGCCGTCTCACTGGTCCTAAACTTGTCCTTTGACACATTAAACTTCAAAATAATGTGGGTTCTTTTTTAAATCACAAGGAATGTATTACAGTAAACATTTTTGTGTCATTTGACAGAACTCAGAATGATTTCTTTGAAACAGGTTCAAACCTAAAAATAAAATCAAATAAAACTAAGCCAGAAAAAAAGTCTCTATTTTAAAAAGAAAAAAAACCACCAAAAGATACATTTTATATAATAACAAAATATAAAAATGAAGTCAGCTTGGTCTGGAGAGATGGTCCAGCCGTTAAGAGAACTTACTGCCTTTTCAAAGGAACACATGTGCTGAAGCACTGGTTGCTCTTCCAGGGGACCCAGGTTCGAGTCCCAGTACCCACTACCATCTCTAACTACAGTTTGGGGATCCAACAACTCTTCAGCCTCGGCAGGCCCCAGGTAGGGGTGTGTGTGTGTGTGTGTGTGTGTGTGTTACATTAACATCTATGCAAGCAGGGCACCCATACACATAAAATAAATAGTTTTGAAAATGGACACCAGCTGACAATGAAGGAGACAATCAGGTAATAAGTGTGAGAAACCTCTGCATGTCTGTGTGTCTTCTCTTTCGCTGTTACAAACTTAGAGTAGATTTAATGAGAATTAAGATGCTCTCGCAAGACTTACTAGGAAGTTAAAGAAAATTACTACTGTCTCGAAAAACCAAAAAAAAAAAGAAAGAAAATTACTAAAAACGATTTAAATATCCATTGACGTTTAAATAAAATATCTCACTATACTCTCTGTCTTGCTTTGGCCTCTTTCTTATATTTTGGTGTGTGTCTAGCCTTTACTGGCTGAGCCATCTCTCCAACCATGGTCTGTTTCTTAATATTGTATTGATTCTCGTTAGGTGGACATGATGCTTAAATTTTCTTTGAAGCCATGGGCCTACTTTATCACAATATTTATATTTTTATGCTGGAGGTATCCTACCAGACAGGGGAAGAAAGTGTGGCATAATCAGTAAAAATACTTGACTTATTAAATCAAATTACAAGCCATCCAAGGATGCTAGGTTCTGATCACCTAACATTTTCCAGGTAGCGTTTTAAAGTTATGCTCTATCTTAGTGGAGTTTCCTCTGTGAGTCAGAAATGTTTCAACTCTGAAAACATCTGCAGGACCAGTTGTTTCTCTGAGTAGATGTGTTTCTCAATGAAGCAGATCCAGTGAGTATAGAAACATTTCTTTAAAAAAAAAAATATTGTATTGGGTTGGAGAGGTGGCTCAGTGGTTAGAAACACTGACTGTTCTTCCAGAGGTTCTGAGTTCAATTCTGAGCAGCCACATGTTGGCTCACAACCATCTGTAATGGGATCTGATGCCCTCTTCTGCTATGTGTGAAGACAGCTACAGTGTACTCATATAAGATAAATATATAAATATTTATTATTTTACATGTATGGGTGTTTTGCCTGTATCTGTCAATGTACAGCATGCACACTTGGTGAATGAAGAGTCCAAAAGAGGGAGTCTGCTCCCCTGGAACTGGAATGACACTGTTGTGAGCAGCCATGTGGGTGCTAGGAATTGAATCCAGGTCCTCTGGAAGAGCAGCCAGTGCTCTTAACTGCTAAGCCAATTCTCCAGCCCCAAAATATTTATCTTTTCTAGACCCCATAAGAAACTCAGTAACTGTGAAAAGACAAAAAATACTAAATAATCTCTACAGGCTCCCAGGTACAAAAAACTGAAGTTTGATTAAAGTCACTCATTAGTTTTCAGTCATCCTCCCTAAGTGCCTGATTGGCAAAGCGCTTGTCTGGAATGACAGTCGTGCCAAGGATAATGGGATAGAGGTCTAGCTAACTTCTCAGACCGACAGTATGAAGATGGAGTAAACAGTGGGGTGCTGCTTCCAAGACTGAGAAGGCTTACCTAAGATCTGAATGATTTTGTGGAGGAGGGGGGATTTGAATATCCACCCCCAAAGTAGGTAGATGAAGTAATTTGCAAAGTGGGGCTCTACCTGTAGAAGTTCCAGTTTGGAGAGAAGAGTTGGGCTCATACTCTGTCACCAAAGCCTTTCAAGAGAAACAAGGGATGTGACCTGGGTCGGGGCAGGCTGGAGGGTCAAGGAGTCTGGTTCAAAGGAAGAATGCGAAGGTGGGAACGGATGGGTAAACAGTGGAGTGGGTGGGAACTGAGTGTCCAGAAATCATCTTCCTGGGCTGGGGTGTGTGTGTTGCTTCGTGGTACAGTGAGTGCCAGCCGAGCCTCAAGCTTAGTAAACAAGTGCCTCAGTCCATTTCACTGGATCTGATCTCAAGTTTTAAAAGGGGCCGGGCACAGAGTCAGACGGGGTGAGTGGCCTTGGCTCACGGACTTGATCACCTGCATGCTCTTAGTCAGGGTTTTGTTTTCAGAAAATATAGGCAGATTCTACAGAAGTAAGGGCTGCCTAGCCCTAGACGCCAGGTGAGTGTCTACTCTCCTGTCTTCCCTAGGGAAGTTGGTGCAGAGGTGAAGGGCTGTGGTTTGGCTGTAGCGTGCAGGGTATGGGGTGGATATTGATGCTCTCCATGCAAACAGAGGGATCTCTAAGCAAAGGGAAAGAACTTACTGAAGACTTCCAACCAGTGATATGGTTTGAGGACCTAAAAGGCCATAAAATCTGAACAGATGGGACATCTTTTCCTCAACCCTTCTCTGTCCTATCTTTTTCTGGAAGTAAGAGGTGGTTGCTCTGAAATTGTAACTGGTTTATTTTATTATAAAAGTACGCTCAGTACTCAAACCTTTCCCCAAATGAAAAGGCACAATAAAAGGAGATGATTTCCTTAACTACGGACCCCCTTCCAAACCCTACCCACCCCCCCCCCGCTAGGGATGACATTAAAGGCATGCACCACAACTGCCTGGCTTGGCTCAACAATTCAGAAACAACTTAAAAACCACTTTGGGCCAGGCATCTTTAACCCCAGCACTCAGGAGGCAGAGGCAGGTGGATCTCTGTGAGTTTGAGATCAGCCTGATCTACAAAGTGAGTTCCAGGACAGCCAGGGCTATATAGAGAAACCCAGCCTCAAAACACCAAAATCAAAACCAGAGCAACAAAACAAAACAACCTGCCCTGCCCCAACACATTTGGAGAAGAAAAGCAGGGGTCAAAACAGCTTAAGTTTCACTCTGTAAGGTCAAGCTCCCACGAGGTTGGTTACTCATGGGTTCCATACGGTGTTGCTTCTACCCACAGGCCTCCCGGTTCAGTAGGGCAAGCGGTGGCCAGAACCTCCCTGCCAGGCTCCTCCTCTTGGATCTTCTTGCCAGTTCACCCAGAATGCTGTCCAGATATCGTCCATGTGTTCTGAAACATGACACGTGGACTTAGGATTTCACAAGGCCAAGCACTTTGGGCTCCTGGGCTGGGACACTTGCTGGCATTGGCTTCCTGCTAGACGTCTGTGGCTTTTGCCCACCCAGCATCCCCACACCCGGGCGTGGAACCTGAATGCTGCAAGGTGGGCATTGAGCTCAGGGTCCTGTTGTTCCATCTACGAGCTGGCAGAAGGTTGCCCAGCTCCATCAAGGTGCTCTGACCTTTCTTCCTGGAATTTGGGTGGGAAGCACAAAGCCACAGAAAAATGCATGAGTTTTTCCAACCAAGAATACGCTGAAGGGACAAGCTAGTTACCTGTCTGTTTTGGTCCCCTTAGCTGCCTGGTCCCGTCCTTCCTGACACCTGGGAACTACCCTTTCGTGGAGCTAATTCAGTCTCTCTAACTTTCCTTCTCCTTCCAAAAGTCAGCCCAAGAGCCTATTTCTGTTGTTTGCAATGCACCCCCAGCAACTGTCAACTCCCCACCTCTCCTTCACCTCACCCATGTCATTGTCACCTCTGTTTGTCTATACAGTACTATAAGGTCATTGAGCCGTAGAGCTCTCTGTAGAGATATTAGTGCATTTTCCCAAGGTCACACAACTGAGGAGCAACATGGCCAGAATCTGAACTCAAATTTTGGTATAAAGGCATGACGGGAGTTATGTGTTGCTCAGCCAAGATGAGTTCAAATGCTTGCCTTCCTGTACGTCACATAAAAACCCAAGTCCTGTTACTGTGTCAGAATTGCATTGACTCTAAGTGAGAGAAATGGGCACAGCAATGCCACCTTCTCTGTGTTCTCTAGGTTGCATACATAAGTGTACCACCTGCGGTATGCACTAGTTAGATTGGCTACCCTAAGTGCAAATCACAGCCACCTGGTGAGTAAACACAGTAACCGACACCTGATCTCGAGCTTTGTAGGTCTACAGCATCTATGTAGATCCCGATAGAGTCTCAGAAATCTCTCTCTGTCCATCTCTCTCACAACACACACACATATACACACACAATACACACATATAAACACACACATACACATAAAACACACATATACACATACATAGACACATACATACACACAAACATACACATACACACACAAACACACACAAGGGTGCATGCATATGGAGGTCAAAGGACAATTTCTAGGAGATGGTTCTCCTTCCACCATGTAGGTCCCAGGGATCAAACTCAGGCTGTCAGGCTTAGCAGTGGGCCACTTTACCCAACAAGTCAGCTCAGTGGTTCCCATACTAGATTTCAAATCGTGGACATTTCTTGGTGTCTAGTCTATGGAATGCCTACTAGGATATTCAGATGCCCTTGGAGGTGGGGAGAGCATTGGGCAGATGTAAATATGCAGCCATTCTAAATCTCCACTGCCTGCTTTTGGAGAAGGAACAGAGCTGGGATGTCCACCCTCTTTGGGATGGGAAAGAGAACCGGGTGGGGGAAGGGTCAACCAAAACTAAGTATGTCTGAAAAATGGCACAAGGAAACTTGCTACTTTGCATGTTAAAATAAAAAACAAATAAGGCACAGAGATGCTCTATCTGAGGCTCGGCTGAGGTTGTGTAGCAGGCTACAGGTTAAGTAGAACCTGGGAGACGTTGGTGGGAGATTGTAGAACCTGAAAAAGGGAACAGGTTTCCCAGGCCGCCTTCATTCTCAGTCCACCAGCTTCCTCCTCCTTCTGGCTTTCACACTTGATTACACCACCATCCACGTTAGAATTTACAAGACAGGCTCTCCCAGAGCTCATTACCTAACTTAAAATATTACATAAACACACACACACACACACACACACGTTTCCTTGGGGCTTTCTAGTCAAGTGTTCTAACCACTTACCTCCACTCTCAGCCTAGTTATCCAGATTCCTTCCTCTTGTTATATATGTATGTATGTATGTATGTATATATGTATTTATTTATTTGAGACTAGGTCTTACTCTATGGCCTAGGCTAGCCTTAAAGTCACTATGTAGCTCACACTGTCTTGAACTCAGAGCAATTCTATTTCAGCATCCCAAGGACTGGAGTGTATTATACACACACACACACACATACACACACATACACACACATACACACACACACACACACACATACACATATATATATATACATATATGTATACATATATATATATGCCACCAACCACCCAGATTTGGCTTCATGTTTGTTCTTTGAAATAGTGTCTATGGATGTAACCCAGGCTATCCCCATGTATTATCATGTTGCATCACCTCCAAACTGTACCAGTGAAGAAAGCAACCTAGAATAGATGAGATAGTTTTATCCTGAAACACCATAGCATTATGTGTTAAGGTTTTTGTTACTGTTGTTTTGATATATTTTTTTTGTTTTGTTTTTGAGACAGACTTTTAGTCTGTAGCCTAGGCTAGCCTCAAATTTATAACAATGTTCCTACTTCAACCTCCTGTTAATGCTTTTTTGTTTTGTTTTTGTTTTTTTAAATCTTAATCAGATAGGCATGGTAGAGTGCATGTTTAGTCCCAGCACTCATGAGGCAGAGGCAGAAGAATCTCTGTGAGTTCAAGGCTAGCCTGGTGTACGTAGAAAATTCCAGGACAGCCAAAGTGACACAGAGAAACCTTGTTAAAAATCAAGCAAGAGCAGTTCTAATGTCTTATGAAGTCTCTTCACGCCCCTTTACTATTAGATTCTCTAAAGCTTCGGCCCCAGGCAATTATTGTTTTCTTTCACTAAAATTTAGTCATTTGTAGAATGTCATATAAGTAGCAAATACAGTGAGTAGACTCACATAGAATTGTAATTTAAGAATACACTGAGATGGGCCACGAGAGGGCTAAGTGAGTAAAGGTGCTTGCTGCCAAGCTTGACTACCTGCGTTCAGTCCTCAAGACCCACGTGGTGGGAGGAGAGAACCAACTCCTAAAAGCTGTCCTCCGAGCGCTAGACAAACACTAGGGAACATGTGTGCTCTTTCCTAAATGATGAAATCAAGACCCTGGTTCAATTCTCAGCTCTTCCACACAAAACTAAACAAGCAAAACAAAAGGATTGGTTCAATATCAGAAGAGTAGCACCCAGAGGGGTCATAGCACTTGCAGTTCACACCTCTCACGTCAGCTTGCTCAGGACAAAGGCCTCTCAGAACTGGGCTTTCCAAAGTCCCGAGTCAGACGGACTCAGTGGTAAATGCTCTGCGTGCACACAGCCCTGGGTTCAGTTCCTAGCGCCAAAACAATACAAAAATATATATTTAATTCTATTTTTTTGGTCAGCTCTTCTGGAATTTGGCTCCTTGCTGTTTTATCATGATTCCGTTCTAGCTTCCCTCAGAGTTCACTGCAGGGGAATGACCATAATGATTGTCTGATTGTGACCTATGCAAAGAATTGATCTTGATCCCTAGGGTGTGTAGTTAGCATGGGCAGGGGTCTGGACTTGGTCCCTAAACCCCCAAAATAAATAAAACAGATGCTTCACAACTGAGAGCACAACAAACATACATATATACAAAACCAAACACAGACTTCAGGTAACAACATCCTCCCCCTCAGTATACATGGCACACTTGGATATTTTTTTTCTCTTTTTTTTTTTTTAAAGATTTATTTATTTATTATATATGAATACACTGTAGCTGTCTTCAGAGACACCAGAAGAGGGCATCAGATCTCATTACAGATGGTTGTGAGCCACCATATGGTTGCTGGGATTTGAACTCAGGACCTCTGAAAGTGCAGTCAGTGCTCTTAACCACTGAGCCATCTCTCCAGCCCCTTTTTTTTCTCTTTTAAAAATGCTGGTTATGAGTCAGGCAGTGGTGGCACACACCTTTAATCCCAGCACTTGGGAGGCAGAGGCAGGCAGATTTCTGAGTTCGAGGCCAGCCTGGTCTACAGAGTGAGTTCCAGGACAGCCAGGACTACACAGAGAAACCCTGTCTCGAAAAACCAAAAAAAAAAAAAAAAAAAGAAAAAGAAAAAATGCTGGTTATGACCAACAAAATTGATTTCCTGGCCCAATGAGGAGTCACAATCTACTCTGCCACAGTGTTAGCTACCGCTTTAGTAAAGTGCTTGAGTCTCCTGGGGCCTCCCTCCTGAGTCTGGGCAGCTCTTTCTATTGTTGGGTGTGTTGGTGTATGCATGGAGCCAGATTACTGGACACTTCCTCCTGGGCTGTGGAGTAAGTTGTCATTTTCTGGGAGTAGCTCTTGGTAATTCTAGCGAGTAGGGGTGGTGAGAGATCAGACACAGATACACTGGCTAGTGGATAGGCAGCCTTTGTAGTGTTGGCATCCTGCCCCGTGAGTTGGGTCCACTCTGTGGTGACCAGTCAAACAGGGCATTAGGGCTGGATAGCAGAAGCCACCCTGAGTCATCTGCCTGGCAGAACTTGTCAGAAGAGCCCAAGGTCATAGAGGAAGGCAAAGGATGTCCACAGGCCCCTGTGCTGGGTGAGTGCTGGGGAAACCCTGTAGGAGCCCCAGGGTAAGTGAAGGTATTGTCTCCAGAGAGCAGGGCAACTCAACCAGGAGGCAACCATAATCGCATGCTCCTGTGTGAGTGTGTGCGCATGCGCATGTGTGATGTGACTTACCGAGACTAGAACAATAAGTAACAGAACGATAGAGGGGGTTGTAAGTTTGGGGTTGCTTGGTAAGGAAGCACAAGGAGAGGCTTGTCCAAGTCACAAGCTGGAATGTGGAGACAGAGTAATCTGGTACAGTATGTGGGAGAGCTGTGGCCATTCTGTGTGGGTATCCTCCTGCCCCGCCCCCCAGCCAGGCACAGCAGGCCTCGTGATCCCAGCTGGGTGGGTGGGTGCTCTTTATGTGGTTACTTAATTCTCTTTCCAATTTATGAAGTGAGTGACAGAGGCCAGGCTTTCGGAAATAGGCAGCACTGTCTGTCATTTGCCCCCACTCCCCCCATGAAAACTTTAACCCTTTCTCAGCCTAATCAAAATTAATGAGAGCGCCCTAGAAAGCTGTGATGGGAAAAGCACAAGGTCCTAGCACAAGGTCACATACTTTGTAGTTTTAGCTTTTGGTTTACGAGAATCTTATGTAGCCTAGGCTGGCCCAGAACCTAACATATAAGGAGAATGACTTCAGATCTTCCCACCATTACCCCTCAAGTGCTGGCCTTATCAGCATGTCCTACCAGGCTGCCCTGACCTTGTAGGCTGTTTAGAGTCCTGACTTCTCAGGCCTGGAGTTTGAGGCCTTACCTAATTTCTGTGAGCACAGCAGCCTTTGGGGAACTTGCTGCGTAGTTTCTGCCTCCCACCTGCTTCCCAGCATTTATGACTTATGAATATTTATGAGATAGCTTTAGAATGCAAAGTTTAGAAGAAGCCTTTGGCTTCCTGGTCTGTGAGTATGTTTGTGAAGAGAATGTTACCCTAGTTATCCAGTTCTTAGCAAAAGGAAATTTTTACTATTTCCCTTTCAGTGTAGGAAGGGTTTAAAGCCATAATGAATTCAGACTTGAAAAGGACTAAGATCATAATTTCTAGATGATTTTGTTTGCTTTTTCCTTTGTTCAAATGCCTACCATATTCTTGCCTTCTCTTTCTTTCATTCTCTTTTTTCCTCAAGATCCTCCTCAGGCTGGTCTCAAACTTGCTATATAGCTGAGAATGGCCTTCAACCCATGATCCTTTGCCTCCTCTTCCCAAATGCTGGGGTTACAAGCGTGAATCACCATGCACCATCCACCTCTTTCCAGAAGCCATGCTTCTTGCGGTTGAAGAGTGGGGACAGTGACATACATGTGTGAGTCTGCTGAGCACACAGACAGGGACTCCATCTCTACAGGAACCTGCAGTTTTCCCTCTGCAGTCCCGCAGAGGTTCACATTTCCTTTTCTCCTTGGTCTGGAATATAGGTCAGAACATTTTCTTCAGAGAAGGAGCCCATTCTGAGAGAGGCGCGCCCTCCCTCCTTCGGAACATCCCTCTCGCTCCTCAGCTGCTTCAGGTAGTCAGAGGTCCTGCCTGCCGAGGTCCATCCTCGGCACCTGCCTGCTTTCTTCCACACAGCAGCTAGTCACACACGACAAAAACCAATATACCCCGCCCTCCAGCAGCAGCACATTTGAGAGGCTAAACCAGTACGGAGTTCACCTGTTTACGTCATCCTGATTAGAATGGTGGCGGGCAACCTCTGTGCTTTAGAATCACTTGGGAAGACCCCAGGTCTTCCAACACACAGCTAGGGCAGACTACTGCAGGGGCCAGCAGTGCAGCCGTCCGTTCGTTTATCGCTCATTCCAACTAGGTATTCCCTTTTTTTTCCCGCCTATCTTTCCAACGCGATAAATTCTAAACACTACGTCACAGTACCATGGTCGTAAGAATAGATTGAGGAATGGAAGAGGAGGGGTTGATAGGGTGTGGGGGAAGGAGAGGACTTGATGAATATACAGAAAGAACTTTGCCCTGGAATCACGCTCCCTCGGTTCTGAAACAAACGCAGTGCTCCGGAAGTCTTTTCGCCCTTCCATTGACTTCCAGAGGGGAACCAACATAACCATCCCTTTGTTAACGCTCGACAGAGGCTGACTTGCTCCGGGTCCTCCGCACCCAGGGGCACGTGCATGCCTGTGCTTGTGGGGATGGCATCTCTGGCCTGTTTACCCGGTTGTGGAGGCGAGCGCCGGCGCCCTCTACTGGACTGAAATGAATGTCTCTCCGAGTATAACAATTGTCGCCTGTGGATGAGCTAATGGATTCACATTGAGCTCGCAGAAAGGACACGGTGTCGTGGGGATCCCCGGGCATTCCTCTGACTGACATACCACTGGCTTGCCTAGGGATGTTATTGCTTTGATTGTGGGTGGGGGATAAAGGAATAAAGAAAATTGGACGTTATTGGCTAAGAAACCGAGCGCTGTGATTCTCAGTCTTTGGGGCGTGTGCTTATGGTGCATGGTATCTGCTGGTGGGGCGTTGTGCGGTAAAGGAGACACTGATACAGGGGTGTAACTCCCACTGGTTACGAGAGCCACGCGTTTAAAGGCAGACAGAATTGTTTCAAGAATCCCACATATGTCAGAAAGAAAAGGAAAGGCATAAATGGTTGAAAGATGTGATAATATTTTTTTAAAGGCGTCAATACAGACACAAAACCTTTTTCTTTAAGGGGTTTGCTCACCCAGGGGAAGATTTGATGGTACTCACGGACTGGAGCTTCACACCCGCATCTTCCTTGCTGGTTGAGAGCTTGACTCCCCAGGTTGGCTGGTCCTCAGGACACAGGTGCTGCTGTTGTGGCTGCACGCATCCTAAGTGTGGCGACTCCACCTTCCAGCTAGAATCTCATCCAAGGTTCTCACCCGAAGGCCCCAAGGCACACTTCTTTCATCCTTGTGCCTTCCCCCGTTCTCTCAGAGTCCGGAGCAGCGAGGAAGAAATGAAGAACCCGGGATCTGCCTCGGTCTGTCCTTCCTCACCGCTGCATCTCAGCTAGGGCTGCAGAAAGTGCAGTAGCGGAGCTGGCTGGGGCTCCTCGCGGTTGCCACGGTAACCAGGAGCAGGCGCCTACCCTGGTGGCTGGGGAAGGCTGTGGAGGAAAGGTAACGGATAAGCAATGACGCGTTGGCCTCTCTCCTGGGCATCGGTTGAGCCTCAAGTGACCCAAATGAAATGAAGTTCCAGCACACTACCACCCAGATAACTTGTTCTTCAGACTCAAGCCTAAACCACTCCGCTATCTTTTTTCTCCTCCTTTCCCTCCCCAGTCAACACACACAGGAACATCATAAGGATTAGAAATTCCAGCACTATCCCAGGCTCCCTGCCCCAGAGGATCCTGTTGTACACAGAACAGAATGTTTGCTAGGCTTGCTCTTGAAAACAGAACTCCCAGCGGGTGCCAGCTGCGGGTGAGCTCGGGGGAGCTAGAGAAGGGACCAAAAGATGGTGATGAGAGGGTCACTTTAACCGCTTGAGCCATAGGATGAAAGATACAAAGTTGTCTTAGAAAATGCTTATCAAATTAAGTTTTTCTTGTTTGTTAATTATGATCATTATGGTGGTGAACGCAGGCTTTGATCCCAAAGACACAATCCAAAGGCCACAATCCTAAGTGATAAAATATCTCTAAATTTTAACCCCTGAAAGATTAACACCTTAACAATATAATTATTCTGGAAAATAATTTGATTTCTTTTTCTTATTTCCTTTTTAAAAGGCAAGAGTCTCATTAAATATGGAAGGCTGGTCTTTGAACTTGTTGTATATTAATGGTTAAGGGTGACTTTGAACTCCTGACCCTCAATCAAACAAAAACAACAATAAAATACTAGAGAGAAAAAATTTAAGTGAAGAACTAAGGAAGCAACTCAGTAGATGGGTTCATACTCAGTATGTATAAGGTCCTGAGTTCTGTATCCAATGATGGGAGAAAAGGAAAAGCTAGAGCAAAAAAAAACTTAAAAATAAATTGGACCAAAAAAAAGTGTACTTCAAGAATAGATCAAGCCAGATGTAGTGGTGCATACACTTGGGAGACAGAGGCAGGTGACTCTGTGACAGTGAGGGCAGCCTGATCGACAGAGTTTCAGGACAGCTGTTTCCAAATGAAACAAAACAAAACAGTAGGTCAAAGGACTGAAGCAAAGGCTTAGTGGTTAAGAGCATTGACTGCTCTTCAAAAAATCTAGGTTTGAATCCTAGATGATGGTTAACAGCCATCTGTAACTCCAGCCCCAGGGGATCCAATACCCTCTTCTAGCATCCATGGACAAATGGACAATGGCATGTAGTACATATATACAGACATACATACATGCAAGTGAAACACCCATACATATTATATATGTGTATGTAGATACAGAGAGAGAGAGAGGAAAAGAGGGCTAGTGAGGACTCAGCAAAGAAAGGTACTTGCTGCTCAGACTGACAACCTGAGTTTGGTTTCCAGAACCCACATGCTAGGAGAGAATGGAACCCTCTGACCTCCTAATACTCCCCCACAAAATAAATAAAATTAATAAATTAAACATAGATCAAAAGCAATTTCATGAAAGTAGTCCACAAAAGCTGGCTAACTTCCATGATCATTAACTATAAAATCCTGCATCGTGGTGATGCATAGTTCTCCTGGGATAACCCATTTCCATCCATTTCCCATCCAGCGTGGCTCTTTTGAAAATTCCTCTGTGACTTTATACACACCGACAAGAGCATTACCTATTAAACGTCCCCATCTCCTGGGGCCGCTTCTGGGTTGTTTGGGGCATATGCATCCATTTCACATGTTCTCATATACAGACCACAGGTCGACAGAACAAACCTGGTGAGTGAGCGGCACCAGTATTGCCTAAATGGCTTCTTGCCCTACTGTGCCTGTAATTATTTTCCAACCAGTTAGAAGCTTGGCTGGCTTCTTCAAGCTAATGCAGCTTGTAATTCGTTAAAAGCTCCTAGAATTTCATCAGCTGGATGGAATGCCAATGTAGATAAATGATCTTTATTTTATTTTATTTTTTAAGATGGGGGTCTCTCCACTCTGGCTGTCCTGGAACTCACTATATAAACCAGGCTGGCCTCAAACTCCCAGAGATCCTCCTGCCTCTGCCTCCCGAGTGCTGAGATCAAAGGAATCAAAAGCATATACTACCGCCTGGCTTTTTCCTTCTTTTAAAGACAGAGTCAGCCGGGCAGTGGTGGCACACGCCTTTAATCCCAGCACTCGGGAGGCAGAGGCAGGTGGATTTCTGAGTTCAAGGCCAGCCTGGTCTACAGAGTGAGTTCCAGGACAGCCAGGGCTATACAGAGAAACCTTGTCTCTAAAAAACAAAAACAAAAACAAAAACAAAAACAAAAAAAAACCCAAAAAACAAAAAAAACAAAAAACAAAAAGAAAAAAAATCACAATATCTCCTCAACTAATTTTTTTTTCTTTTTTGGTTTTTTTAAGACAGGGTTTCTCTGTGTAGCCTTGGCTGTCCTGTCACTCTGTAGACCAGGCTAGCCTTGAACTCTTGAACTCAGAAATCCACCGGCCTCTGCCTTCCAAGTGCTGGGATTAAAGGCGTGCGCTACCACCACCCGGCTTCTCAACTAATTTTTTAAAAAAATATTTTTCCTCAGTAATTTTTGTATATTAATACTGTTGATGAAAAATGTATTAGTAAATGCTATATTAGAAATGTGAAAAGAAAGAAAGAAAAAAAAAGACAGAGTCTGTGTGGCCGAGGGTGATCTCAAACTTGGGTTTTCTTGCCACTGCCACGAGAGTGCTGGGCAGCATGAAGCCTGTTTCATTTTCCTATTTCTTTCCTTGACCATCTGACTTCTCCACCAAATGCATTATTGGGCTGATTGGGACAAAAATTCACTTTATTGGTAATACCTTGACATTTATTTACCAAATGCTTGCTCATTCCTGATTCCAAATCTATCATGATTTCAAGATACATCTGGAATGTTCCCTACTTTTTTTTTTCTACAAAATTAACCAAACTTTCAAACACACATACTTATTAAATGATTTGTTGTATAGTCATTAATGCATGATTAAGTAAATAAGTTTCAGAATTTTCAGATCTGTGGGGCATGAATTGTTTATATCTGGTAAAAAAAACAAAACAAATAAAAAACAAAACAAAACAAAAAACCAGTGGGGACAAATGTTGGCCAAAGCGAAGCATGGGCTAGTTTTCCTATGTAAATTTGTTAAGAAATGTAGGTCTCTCTGCTTTGACAGTCAAATCCCTGACTGAGGATAGTTTACCATTTACTGTGCTTCACAGGCTGAGGGAGCCCTGCATCAGCTGGAATCTTTGCTTCAGGATGCCAGTGGGCTTGTTGAATTCTTTTTATTCTCTTATAAAGTGTGAGAAGTCCTTTTCTTTTTCTTGAGGTGGGGTTCTTGAGACTGACCCCAAACCCACTGTCTTCCTGCGCGGTTTCCTGAATGCACAGATTGTGTATCACCATAACCAGCTAAGGGACAATCGTTTGAAGGCACCATGGTGTTGTATGAAAGAGTAGAGAGTAGTAAGAAAATGAGTTGACAGTTGTGTTGTGTACACCTGAGAATTCGTTGATTTAGTCTCAGAATCCAGCTTTCTACACTCCTAGGCACACCTCTTACATCAGGAACTGTTTTGACTTTCAGAATTTCAATATCCAGGATTCTAATCTTCCTTCTTTCCTCTTTCTTTCCTTCTTTGCCTCTTCTTCTTCTTCTTCTTCTTCTTCTTCTTCTTCTTCTTCTTCTTCTTCTTCTTCTTCTTCTTCCTCCTCCTCTTCCTCCTCCTCCTCCTCCTTCTCTCTCTCTCTCTCTCTCTCTCTCTCTCTCTCTCTTTCTCTCTCTCTTTCTCTTTTTTGTTGTTTGACTTTTGTTTTCGTTTTTTGAGACAAAGTCTCACTATGTAGCCTTGACTGGTCTGGAACTTGCTATATAAACCAGGCTGGCCTCAAACTCAGTGATCTGTCTGCCTTTGCCTCTAGTGCTGGGATTAGAGGTATGCATCACCATGAGTTGGTTTTGAGATAGAGTCTCCTGTCATCAGGCTGGCTTTGAACTACTAATCTCCCTGCCTCTGCTTCCCATAGTCTTACAGTTACGCATTCCTAGAATTGTAATTTTAGAAAATTTGATCTTTGAGGAGTTCAACTGTCAGGATTTGGGCATTTAGAATCCATCCCCTCTTGAGGTGGCAGGGACCATGGCGATTGACACCTGGCTCCCTACAAGAGGGTTAAAATTGAAGAGCCCCTTCCAGGGTTTAATTTATATGCCTCTCTCCAGTTCTGGGAGCACACCTTGGTGCTGGAGTGGTGCCTGTCAAATTTCCAAACAGTTCTCTGCGTTGTTGTGGCTTATGGAACTTGGGAAAAAAATCTGCCAATAACACTGAAGTAAGTTAGATGGAAGACAAGATAGTTAGACACATCCCTACGAGCATGCACTTAATACAGTGAGGTATTGTAGTCAAGAGAGGAGGGGACCCCATGGGATTTTGTGTTTAAGGTCACTGACCTCAGCCTGGTTTTCATAGCAAGTTCTAGGCTGGCCAAGGCTCGGTTGGAGAAAGCAAAAGGTTCATCGAGAACTCTCAGCAGAGGACTGACCCTTGACTCTGAGTCAGTGAGAAAGAGGATCTTGCTTCTCCCCACTGGGGATTCTTTAGTTTTTATCACCTCATAGGGCTCCCTGAATTTCCATAGATGTCAGTGTGAGGTCTGGAGTTGACAATTTTGGGGCTGTGGCTCGAGGGATCCCCGCTCTGTCTGTTCTCACAGGAGTGAGCAGGCGCTTAGCTTCTGTTCTAGATTAAGGGAAGGGAACCCATTTTTACCACCTTCTGACAAGGCATCCCTGGTCTTTCTTGGTTATGCCATTTAATCCTCTTGTCAGCCTATAAAAATTTACCTTTACTAATTACAGATTAAAGGCCGTGAGCACAGACAAGAAGTGACTTGCTTGTGACTCAGTGACTTTTATACAGCAGGGTAAGTGCTAAGCCTACAATTCCTACCCACAGCGATTGAATACCACAGCTGGCAGTACCCACTGAGCCATCTGGCCATGTCCCTAGAGTATCCTGAGGAAAGTCCCGCAACATCTAAAGTCTCTGATCATCTCTCTGCCTTTCTTTATGCTTTCATCTATATCTTTTTTTTTTTAATTAAATTTGAGCCAAGATTGGTATCACATGGCTTTAATCCCAGCACTTTGGGATAGAGAAGCAAACAGCTCTTTCTGAGTCCAGGGTCAGTCTAGTCTACATAGCAAGTTCCAGGCCAGCAATGGATACACGGCTAGACTCCACACCCCCACCCCCAAATTAAATAGTTATCTTAGAAAATTTGGGAAATGTAGAAAAAAACATGGGACAAGACAGTGTAGCTGTAATCCCAATACTTAGGAGGCGCAGGCAAGAGGATCAGAAGTTCAAAGTTAACCTCAGCTACCTACCCAGTGTTTGGTTAGTTAAGGCTAACCAAAGCTTCATAAAGCATGTCTCTTTTTTTAAAGTGTTTTGGGGTGCAGCTGGGAGGTAGACATCAGAGTCTTAGCACTCAGGAGGCAGCAGGAGCGTTGCTGAAAATTCATCATCACCGTTGACCAAGTTAAGAGTTTGCTTGTGGTTTCCAGAGAACATCCTCTATAAATTGTCTTGGTTGTGATGTTTTATCACAGCAATGGAACAGTAACTAATATAAGACCCTACCTCAAATTATATATATGATATATAACATATAATTTATAATATATGATACATAATGCATAATATAAACTGTATACTGTATACTATATGATGTAACATATATAATGCCTAATGTATGATATATATGACATATGACATATATTTTGTATATTGTATGTTGTATATTATATATTTATAATATATCATATATTATATTATACTATGTATAAAATATATGATACATAATACATAATATAATATAAATAGAATTTATTTGGGCTTTTGGTTCCAGAGGGGTATGACGTCATTATAGCAGGGAATCATGGGCAGCAGGGACAGCTCCCACATCTCAAACCTCAAACAGGAAGCAGACCAAGTGAACCGAAACCTCAAAGCCTGCTCCCAGTAACACACTTCCTCCAGCACGGCCACAACTCCTGATCCCACCCAGAGAGCACCATTGATGCCAGAGCTTGTGGGGGGACATTCTCAGTCAAACATCCATGGACCTCACTGCTTTTCCCAGACATTCTCTGGAAACTATAAACAAGACTCTTTTTTTTTTTTTTTTTTTTTTTTGGTTTTTCGTTCGAGACAGGGTTTCTCTGTGTAGCCCTGGCTGTCTTAGAACTCACTCTGTAGACCAGGCTGGCCTCGAACTCAGAAATCTGCCTGTCTCTGCCTCCCAAGTGCTGGGATTAAAGGCGTGCACCACCACTGCCCTGCTGAGCATATCTTTTTAACAAGATCCTTCTTTTTTAGCCTTCCGAGTAGTGGCGTTGCAGGCAAGTCCCACTCTGCCCAATTGTTTCCACCCTTCCTCTCTCCCGCTTACCACCCACTCCCCCAAAAAGCACGACCATCACAGACTCTCCCGAATACTGTAACGACCTGTTTATAGGCTTGCTATTGTTTTATTTAGGAAAACTCAGTATTTCCTTATTGTTTAAATATCCCCACTAAGCAAGAATCAGTAGAACAGGTTTTAGGGAGGGAACATTTGAGGAAGTGGACGGGAGGAAATGGTGAGCTTTTCCAAGTCCTGTAGTGAAGCAGGGAGACTGGATCTCAGCAGTTCCTGCACACTGGCTCTAGTGATGGCCTTAACCTATTATGAAGACTAAGACTTACATCACTAAGCCCTTGGTTAGTCTTTGCTATCCGTGTGTGAGTGCGTGTGCAAGTGTGTGTGCGTGTGCACACGTGTTTGAGCACAGAGCCTTGTACAAGCTGAGCCCTGAGCACAGGCTCTACCCTCTACCATATCCCTTTGTTCTGACTTCAGTGTTTGCCGCTGATCTGATCATTAAATAAACAAAGCTGTGGTCAGGAAGGGCTGGGCTTGGACGGGAGAATGAGGTTAGATTAATAGACCTTTCTATGGTAAGAGATAGAGTGCTATCCCTGAATCACAGACCATCTGTCAAGGTGAAGTGTAGCATGGGCTGGCTTCTTAACTCCCTGGGAGGAAGATGGCAAGCAGGGAGGCACATAGGCGAGGGCAGAAGTGGGCACAGCCTTGGTTCCTCACATCCTTAGGCCTTCTGAGCAATTATTAGTTCTCCAGGAAGAAAGGATGTGGGGAAAGGAGGTGTGACACAGAGGAAAAGAGAATCTATTGCTTCTGACCGTTTTGAAAATTGGCTTCTAAAACTAGGCCAAGCTCAAAGAGGAAATTACTAGGCAAACACTCCTTACTGAGCTGCACTCTTTCCATCCAACCCTTCCACTTTTATGAGACAGGATCTCACTGTGCAGCCCAGGTTAGCCTCTTGACAAAAGGGCTGAAAGTTGTTTCAGAATTGCTAGGAGGTAATGTGACATAGTAATGTGACCTTCATAAATTCTCTTATGAATCAGGTTCTGAATGTTTAAACCATATTCAATATAATACTAATGTCAGGTATCAGATTAAACTTAGAAACTAAAGTTATTACAATGGAATGGACAAACTGTAAAATTTTATAGTTTCCCCCCAGACTAGAATTATGAAAAAATTATTTTTAATTACAAATTTTAGTGTATTTTAAATATTATTATGTTATTTTCAGAGTTTAATTTCCTTAAGAGAATGCCTTAGGGCTGGAGATAAATTTGAGTATACAGTGCTTGTTTGACTTCAATACCCAGGGCACAAAATGTCTTTATTGAAAATATTGTTTATGGGGCTAGAGAGTTGGCTCACTGGGTAAGAGCAATTGTTGATTTTGTAGAGAATTCAGGTTTGATTCCTGGCACCCACATGGTGGCTCACAACCATCTGTGAACTCTAGTCCCAGGGGATCTGACATCCTCAGCAAGAACCAGGCATACATATGGTGTACAAACACACATGCAGGGAACTACCCCCCCCAAACCAATCAGGTAAATATAAAATAAATTTATAGCCACCCCTGTGTGTGCATGTGTGTGTGTGCATGTGTGTGTATGGATGTGTGTGCATGTGTGTATGTGTGTGCATGTATGTGTGTGCATGTGTGCGTGTTTGTGTGTGTGCATGTGTGTGTATGTGTGTGCATGTGTGTGTGAATGTCAGAGGACAACTTCCTAGAGTTTTCCGTCATGTGTTCCATGAATCTATCTTAGGTCATTAGGATGTGTGGCAAGCTCTTTTGCTCAGTGAGCCAGCTCAGTGGCTCTCTGTCTAGACACAGAGAGAAATGCAGTTAGGTTCCTATTCTTGTAGGAAATAGTTAAGATTGTGTGAAGACAACACCTGTACCGGTGCTGACCTTTCTTCCTGAGTGGAACAGCTCCGTTCTTCTTATCAGCTCCAGTGACAAGACCAGCTATTTATCCATGGTGAGTGTTCACTGGGTTTTGAGTAAGCTGACATTCTCAAAAGTAGAATTGAAATGCACCCCCTTCCCCATCTTTCTTTTTTTCATGGGTGAGAGGTGGGCTCTGGGAGAAGGAATGTCCTGATCAGGTTTTTAGTCATGGTTCGAAAGGTATGCATGGTCCATTGCTCTACAAGGAAGCCTGAACTTGGCCTGCCGTGAGCTGTGCCATGTGCCGTGATGTGTGTGCCAGCATCGCATTCCTTTGGATGTGTTCATCTTTTCAGAACAGGCTTGAGTCTTAAAGCCTTTTACATTGTAGAGGGGTGCTCCTTTTTAACCTGGGCTTACTCTCCTCTGTTGTGGGATGCCATGCGCAGAAGTCATAGTGGCTCGAGGTGGAGCTCGGAGTTCAAGGCCAGCCTGGTTTACAGAGTGAGTTTCAGGACAGACAGGGCCACACAGAGAAACTTTGTCTCCAAAAGACCAAAACCGAACCACCACCACCACCACCACCACCACCAAACCAAAACAAAAAACAAACAAAAACTCCAACAACAAAAAAACAAAACAAACAGCCGGGTGGTGGTGGCGCACGCCTTTAATCCCAGCACTTGGGAGGCAGAGGCAGGCGGATTTCTGAGTTTGAGGCCAGCCTGGTCTACAGAGTGAGTTCCAGGACAGCTGGGACTACACAGAGAAACCCTGTCTTGAAAAAAACCACAACAAACAAACAAACAAACAAAGTTACATCAGCCAGCACTTAATTTACTCAGGACATGGGAAGCACTGCTTTAGGTGATTTCTATGGAGACTCAGTTTAAACTCCCAACTCTAGATTTGTGCTCCCGATACCGTGCTTTCAGGCAAGCTGCCCATCAGTGCATGTCTCATCCAATCAGGGGTCCAAAGTCCAGCCTGGGTTCTGCCTTGCCTGTAGCAAGACGGCAGGTGGTACGGGGTTTCCTCTGCCCACCTCTTCCCCATCACTCCCTGGAGACCTCAGGTACAGCGACATCAGCTCCAGTCTCCAACCCAGTCTCCCACCCTGGTGGCTCTTGAAGCTGTTGTTCAAGCTGCTCCCAGATTTGTTTGGCTCTGGGACTTTAATGAAAGATATAAGACCAAGTCTTTTGGGAGACTCATATCTGTTTGGGGTGGCTTTGACCTGTTTTTATACCTAGCAATTAATTTCTTCTCCAAACCTACATGGCCCTCATTTTCCTAAAAATGCCAGAGCATAAATATTTATTTTTAAATCAATGAATTCTAGCACTCTTAGCTTTAAGAGTCTATCAACACCTCCTTGTCCCTTCACTCCATCCTGGTTCCTCCCCCTTGGGCTTGGCTTTGTTTGAAACGCCCTCCCCACAGTGTTGTAAACCTAGGGAGCCTATTTGCTGCTGAAGGGCATGGCATTGCCTGTCACCAGCAGAAAAGTGTTTAATGGGAGCTCTCCCAGCTTTTTTTCTATAAACAAAGTCTAATGTGGCCCAAGCTGGCTAAGGATGACATTGAATTTCTGATCCTTCTGCCTCTACCCCCCCCCCCAAGTGCTGGGATTATAGGTGTGTCCCACACAGCCCAGTAATAAGAGCTTTCTAATGAAGACATCTCATGTCAGGTGGAGAGAGGGCTGGGACACAGCCCTGCCCAAGGCTTTGTCCAGGCCAGGTTGGAAGGGACAGGTCTGTGCCTGGAATCCTGTTTCTGTTGCTGTTAGACACAGCTAAACTCAAGGATAGAGAGAAAGAGAGGGTGTGTCGTGGGAATTCCATCCTCCTTCATACAGCTTCCCACACAGTCTGGAATCAGTCCTGTGCTTCTCTGTGCTCAGGTTTGGCTGAAACTGGATAAGTCCTCTATTGTAAGAGGCCCCATGGGATGGAAAGCAGTGTGTGTGTGTGTGTGGGGGGGTATGATTTAAAACAACAAGCCAGCAAGTCACATCCTGTGATCCTACCCTATGTGCACCTCTATGCCTGGGGACCATTCATGTTCTTTCATGGACCAGATCACATCTACTGGCATGGAGACCAGAGGCCAGACTTAAGGTATTATGTAGGGCATATTCAGATTGTTCATTTCTGATTGCAAGTTGAAGGCCAACCAGCCAGAGCTACATAGTGAGACACTCACTATTTAAAACAACAACAGCACTTGGGAGGCAGAGGCAGGTGGATTTCTGAGTTCGAGGCCAGCCTGGTCTACAGAGTGAATTCCAGGACAGCCAGGGCTACACAGAGAAACCCTGTCTCGAAAAACCAACCAACCAACCAAACAAACAAACAAACAAACAAAACAAAATAAAACAAAACAAAACAAAAAACCAAAAAAAAAAAACCCCCAAAAACCCCAACAACAACAGCATCAAAACAAAAACAACAAAAAGCCAAAGAAGCTATCAGAAAAACTAAAGCTTTTGTCAAGTTTTCCTATGGAGTAAAAACCCTAAATGCTAGGCTTTTCTTCCTGAGGTACTCTAAAGAAGAAAGAGAAACTCGGTGGACTGTTGGTTATAAGTTGACTGTGGGCACATGTGGTTGGAGGGGCACAGTTTTTGTGAGATTATTTTATTAAGCCTGCACAGCCCTTTAAAGAGATGCTACCCGATCTGAGAAACTAGTTGAAGTAGTAGACTCTGGATACTTTCTAGGCCTGAGAAGGCAGTAGCAGAACCTCAGATCAACACAGGCAGGTTTTTGATGAGGAAGCTGAGTTCATTATCTGCTTTAGGAGATGGGCACACATCCAAGAAAGCTACTTTTCTGCAAGCCCAGATGGCTAGTGGTGAGACTTCTGTAAAGTAAACAAGAGCTGAGGCAAGGTAGGAAGACAAGCAAATTAAGGGTTATGGGAGAGGAAAGAACCTTTGTGTTGTATCTTGCCAGCTGAGAGTCAAGAACTCCAGCATGATCTGTTGTGAAGGCTGCTTACAGAAAGATGGCGTCTTTCTGTTTAGAGGTATCTCGAGCTGATTGTGAACATAAATTTCTGTCATTCCAATACTCAGGCGTCAGAGCAGGAGGATGGATGCAAACTCTGGTCCAGCCTGGTCAACATAGTGCGCCCCAGGCCTGCCTGATCTACATGGTGAGACCTTTTCTCAAAACTCGAAGTGAGATTAAAGAACCAAACGTTCTCATAAGATACTGAAGTAGCAGTGGGCCCTGGTGAGTGTGCATGACTTTCTTCCTTTCCCAGGTATGTTCTGGAAACTTCCAAACAAGAGCCAACTGTTATTTATAATGAAAATCTCAGCCTTTCCTGCAATCTCTGTGACATTGGGTTGTATGTACCTCATCAGATGTAATTCCATCCAGTGCATCCCAGAAACCACCCTGTCTGTCATCTCACTTAAGAATCTTAGCAACCTGTTCAGATATAAGCTCAGAGAGAGAGCCTACCAAAATTTCATGTAGGATAATTGTAAAGGAAACTGGGCAAGTCTCTCTCTCAGGAGTGTTCTGCCTTTCATGAGGCTTATTGTAAATCTTCTGTTAAGCACTGTGCTTAAATCTGTTAGAGATTAAACCAGCAACAGCAATTCTCTTCATAATAAGCTCAACTCTGCTTCATATTGGTTCCTCTTGAAAGTCTTTTCCTCTGCAGAGTCAAGAAGCCTGCTTCAACTGAGTCTCTTGAAAGAACTCCCTGGGCTACCAAAGGGTGACATTGAGTAACTGTGTCTTCATCCAGTGCCTGACAGAACAAGGACGTTGAAGAGGGAGAGCCCGCTCTCTATCTGCCAAGGCTACCCGGAGGAAAGGGGCCTCTATTTGGAACGGGAGTCAGCAGGACAGGTGCATTCTGGAGCACCAGAATGAGCAAGCCAAGCTGAAAAGCAGGGACTCTCAGGCTACATCAAGGAACAGCGAGCAGGCCAACTTGCTTGCCATACAGAATTTGAGATAGAAATGGGAGTGGGCAAGAGTTGTGTGCTTTTCGATGGACTTAAGCAAGAAAACTGGCTCTAATTCAAAAGTCCTTAAATCAAAGGTCTGGTTGGAGCTGTGGCTCACGGTCCCTGCAGCCTTCACCTTTGCCCCACTTCCTCTGAGCAGAGCTCCAAGTTTAGGAACCTCAGATGGCTAATGAGACTCAGCTCCTCCTGTCATTAGCAATGAGGGACTTTGAGGAAGACAGGCTAGTGGCATTACAGTTGTTCCAGGCAGTTAGAAGCCTACCAACACGCAGAGGGAGTCTGTACTCACCGATGGCGTCTAGACCAAACACTGTCAAGACGGGACTGACACAAAGCTCAGCTTGCAGTCTGTCCCTCCTACATGTGCCCAGATCTGCGTCATCTCACTCTGGCTGGAGGACACTCCCATGCACATGTTTGTGTCATCAGTGCTGTTATACATGATGGTACATCATGTTATATACGCATATGGATAACACACATGCAATTAGGTTCCACGTCTATTTATGTAGAACAGTTAGAATGTGTGCCTGTAGACAAACTAACATATATACTCATATGGACTTTACTTTCAGGATGCTGAAAGTCGGAAGCATGTTCTCGTAGAACAAACAGAACAAGTCCTCATCCCCCTTCCCACACCCTGTATTTTCTTTGGCTTTGCATAAGCACATAGGTCCCCTGCTCCCCCACCAGGGTTCCGGGACAGCCATTTCCACTCCTCTCCTTCCCCCTCAGTCTTCAGTCCTCATCTGATTGGCCAGTTGTTGACACTCCCTTTTCTAATGGGCTCTGTGAGATGGAGCGAGGAAGAGCTGAGCTAGCTGGTGGCGGGGAGCCAGGACCCAGGACAGAGGCTGACTATCTCACAGGCCCATGTCCCTGCTGATTCCTGCTGTTGCTGGCTCTGCCCTGCCCCTTAGAAGCACAGAGCACCTCCTTACTCAGGCCATCTTAGAGCTTCCTAAAGCCTGAGAAAGGCCTGGCTCCCGAAACCACGGGCCAGAAGGCCCCCGTCCCACAGAGAGGATCTCAGTTTCCCAAGCTGTACTACAGAATGATAGATCATCATGCTTGTGAAGGAGAGGCAATCTCTGTCTGCATTTTTGGGTCACCGTATGATTTTTCTGTAGCAGCAAACAGTGTTGGTATGGATGTTGTGCATATATATATATATATATATACACACACACACACACACACACACACACATATATATATAATGTATACATATACATATATATGTATGTATATATGTGTGTGTGTAGTGTGTGTATACATATATACATATACATGTACACACACATGCACACACACACATATATATATGTATATATATATATATATACATATATATATATATATATATATATGAGAGAGAGAGAGAGAGAGAGAGAGAGAGAGAGAGAGAGGGAGAGAGAGAGGAGGTTCATTCCTATGTGAACTCATGATATTATCATGGGGACAAACACCAAGGGCAAAGATCAGGAAGCATGGGGACAAAAGTATCTCTTGGGAAGACTTGATCAACTAAAATCTGAGTTGAGCCAACTATGGTATCACATGTCTTGAATTCTAGCATAGGAGATAGAGTCTACACAGTAAGTCCCGGGCCAGTCAGGGCTACAAAGTGGGGCCTTGTCTCAGAATCAAATCAAATCAAACAAAGGGCTTGATCCTATTCTGGGTACTTATTGGATTCTGGGGCTGGAATACCATGCTTCAGTGCACACGTTTACCACTGAGCCACACCTCCAAGCCCTTAAAACAATTACAAAGCAGAAGGAAGCCAACTTAAGGAAGACCTTAGGAAATCCTGTCAGATTTAAATCTCAGTGACTGATCCTCTCCACACTGTCCCAGCTGCGCATTTGAGGTTTTCCCTTCCCTGGAGACTGACTCATCATTCTTGAAGGTCCCTCTCCTATAGCCTTCTCTCCATCAGTGCCGTGACCTTTGGCCAGCCCATGGAAGTCTGGTTTCTACACGCATTTCCACCCACCTCTGCAGGCTTCTGTCCGCTGTGCTACCCTTTCTCCTCACTCTCCAGAAGCTGCCTTCTACCTGCCAGATGGTTTCTGTTGTCCTGACAAGATCTAGACTAAAGAGATACGACTCTGAGCACACCTTTGAGGGATCGTCTAGATTAGGTTGACTGAGGTGGATCTGAAGCCCAAGGAAAGGAGGAAGCTGTCAGAGCTTGAACAGTGATCTCTCTCCTGCTTCCTATCATCCTCGCCAGCTCACGTGGTCCATTTTTTTCTTGCATTAAGTGGGGGCCCTATTATTAAGGTGAGGAGCTCAAGGCCAGACTGGGCAACAAAGGTCTCCAACTTAAACACACACACACGATGTATATGCATAGATATACCTATATGTATACACACACCCTCGCACACATGATGTATATGTGTATATGTGTATGCATGCATTTATATACATACATACACGTTTTAAAAAGAAAAGCACAAAATCCCCTACAGCCCTGCCTGATGGTCCCTGCCGGCCTCACCAGCCTGGCTCCTGCCATTCTTCACACAATAGTTCCTATTCACTGTCTGCATCTCTGCCTCAGCCTTCCATAGCACGTTTGTTTGTTTCCCTCCCCTTGCTCCTCCCTTTGGTCTCTCTCTCTCTCTCTCTCTCTCTCTCTCTCTCTCTCTCTCTCTCCTTACCAAGCCTTCTCTCTGTCCCTCTTTGGGACACCTGCTTGTGGTCCAGCAGCTGTCAGCCAGTGCTCTGCCTCATGCCTCCCCTCCCCCTCCCCCACCACCCACTCCACCCATCACCGGAAGAGTCCCATTTTCTGCTTTGCAGACCACTGAAAGCATCCCTCCCTCACTGAGGAGGGGGACCAGTTGCTTTGGAACTTTGGAGGCTGAATTATGCAGTGGCTTCTGTATTTATTGTTTCATAGCAGGGCTAGACTTGAACCCAGGCCTCATGCATGCTAACAGGGATATGCCACAGCCCGGGGTCCTCTTTTGACACACAGATGAATTATTAGCAAACCAAGTCTGTCCACCTTGACCACAAAATGTCCAGGTTAGTTAGGCCTGTGCCTTTACTCACTGCCCTCCCCCTTGCCTACTGCTCTCAATCTATGAACGGTCCCCAGAGATTAGGAAGAATGGGGTGGGGAGTAGGATGGGCCAGTCCTAGGAGTCTGGTCCAGAAGCCAAACTGTCTTCTAGTTCTGCTGACTCTTGGGCCCCAGCTAACTTTGTGTATTCAAATTGTCTGGTGTTTGTTTCATCTCCTCTATAAATGGTGGTATTGCTGTAAGCAAGACGAAATTTGTCTCTCCTAGAAAGGCATGAAGCCGGGTGGTGGTGGCGCACGCCTTTAATCCCAGCACTTGGGAGGCAGAGGCAGGCAGATTTCTGAGTTCGAGAGGTCGAGGTTAGCCTGGTCTACAGAGTGAGTTCCAGGACAGCCAGGGCTACACAGAGAAACCCTGTCTCAAAAAACCAAAACCAAAAAAAAAAAAAAAAGAAAGGCATGGTAACACACATCTGGGATTATATCACTCATGAGGTAGAGGCAGGGGTTATCCTGAGCCACATAGCCTACCTAAAGCCAGTCTAGGCTACATGATGTTATTATTTGTTTGTTTGTTTATGATATTCTCCTTATTCAAGTTCTAACCTAGACTAAATAAATTAAATTTTCAATTTCTTTCTCTATGTCATTTTTCTCTTAAAGGAATCATTTGGATCCACAGCCAAGCAAGTCCTGCAGTAACACCTGCACTCTTGGGGCTGTGGCCTTTGTATCCCTTAACCCATGCCAGTTTCTGATGCAGGATTTGGCTGTCTCTCAGAATGTACAATCAGCTTTTCCAGAAGGCTTGACACACTCCCATCCCCACGCTGAGTCTCTGCTTGTGATTTCTGGAAACGGTCCTGTTTCACTTTTCTCTCAGCCTTAAGTGGATTCTCCCGTGAGTTCAGAGGAAGTTCAAGGGTTCCAATCAGTCTTGTCAATGTTTATTTAGATCCTTTTTTTTTCTCCTACCCTGAGGGACCAAGTGCTGGCCTTGCACATTCTTTAGGTTCCTTATGGTAACTCTGGCAGGAGGCTCTAGGGGCTAAAAATGAATAAGAGTTAGAAGCCTGGCTTTATTGGAGGCAGCAGGGATGGGACAATTGTGGTGCAGAAAGGGGGCTATGTTGTTTAGAAGACTGGCTGTGCCAGGCTTTAGTCCTTTACCTTAATGACAAAATCCCACCCTCTCAGGGAGAAACTGTGCTCTATGTGCTAGAGACCTTAACTCCCTTCCTCTTAAAAAAAAAAAAAAGTAACCAGAGGGTCTGGAGAGATAGATGGCTCAGCAGTTAAGAGCACTGGCTGCTCTTCCAGAGGTCCTGAGTTCAATTCCCAGCAACCACGTGGTGGCTCACAATCCTCTGTAATGGGATCCGATGCCCTCTTCTGGTGTATCTGAAGACAGTGACTGTGTACTCACATACACAAAATAAATAAATAAATCTTTATTAAAAAAAAAAAGGTAATCAGGGGAGATTGTGGTGTGATGGTGTATGTCTTCAGTAACAGCGCATGGGAGGCAGATAGATTTCTTCTACAAGTTTCAGGCCAGCCAGGGCTACGTCATGGGATCCTGTGTGGCGGTTTGAGAAATGTCTTCCATAGGCTCAGAAGGTACAATAATGCATTTGAACACTTGGTCCATGGCTGGCAACACTGTTTGGGGAGGTTGTGGAACCTTCAGGAGGTAGAGCCGTGCTGGAGGAAGTATGTCACTGGGGCCTGCTTTGGGTGTTTATATTTTTGCCTCACTTCCTCTTTGCATTCTGCTTCATGCTTACAGTTGAGAATGTGACTCTCTGTTTACTGATCCAGCCACCAAGCTTGCTACTTTCCACCATACCTACCCACCGCGGTGCACTCTTATCCCCCCAGAGCCATTAACTGGAATAAACTCTCTGTCCAGTGAGTTATTCTTTCTCACGGTGTTTTATCACAGCAGCAGGAAAGTAAGTAATACATCCTACCTCATCCTACCTTTTTGTTGTTGTTGTTTTGATATTTTTGTTTTTTGAGACAGGGTTTTTCTGGGTAGCCCTGGCTGTCCTGGAACTCTTCATGAAGATCAGGCTGGCCTGAAACTCACAGAGATCCATCTGCCTCTGCTTCCCAAGTGCTGGGATTAAAGGCATATGCCAGCACAGATTGGCTATACATCCTGTCTTTAAAAGGGACAAAAGAAATCCAGATAAAATGTTCTGGGATCTCCTGTTTTCTTTGCCAACTTTCCACAAAATGGAGGGCAGAAAGACCTAGGGCCATCTGAGGGATCCGATCAGAAGAAACTGGAATGGACAGAAAGCTAGCTAGACTCAGCCCCTCCCAACCCTATTCTGGCTCAGGAAGGAATGGGAACAAAGTCAAAAGGACATAGAAAACAAGTTCCCTTCCCTCTAGACAGCAACCCCCAAATGTTTCCGCTCCTTTAAAATTCCTGTAGGACAAGGTGTGATTAGATTTGTAGATGCTTCACCCACTAGTGTTGAAGTAAGGAACTTCAAGAAAGACACAAAGCCCTTCTTGGAAGAGCCTGTGTCTGGCAGAACAATGGAGCCAGTTTCTGGGTCCTAGCTTCTATATCTGGTCTGAGATGAGGTCCATTTGAGGTATCCTTTTCACAGGGGAAAGCCAGGGTCAATTACAAGGGTAATCTGGGAAATACAACTCTCTTTGGAAGTTTTCCCGAAGAACAAAAATTTGCAAATACAGACTCTAATGGGATAATAATGATATCCAACACTCTTTTCCCAACTGTTAATATTAGCAATGTCGCCGGGTGGTGGTGGCACACGCCTTTAATCCCAGCACTTGGGAGGCAGAGGCAGGCAGACTTCTGAGTTTGAGGCCAGCCTGGTCTACAGAGTGAGTTCCAGGACAGCCAGGGCTGCACAGAGAAACCCTGTCTCGAAAAACAAAAACAAAAACAAAACAAAAAAAATTAGCAATGTCACCTAGGTAACCTTAGAACAGAGAGTACTACAATTTGGTTTTGTAGAAAACAAAGATTCAGACCATGGCAGCCATTTTACTTCTATGACATCACAGGGAACCATGGGAAGTTGGAACATGAAGTAGAACTGTCATACTCCGTGGCATAATCCCTTCATCTGAGAAAGTAGAAATAATGAATCAAGCCTTAAAACACATATAAGTAAGCTCATCTTAGAGATTGGACTCCCCTGGACCAAAAGTCTCCCTGTAGCCCTTCTCATAGGGACATGGGATCCACCCCAATTATGAGATGTTATGTGGTCTACAGAATAGAGGGAGAGGAACTTTTCTTCTTCCAACAATGGACCCAAGCAAAAAGTACTTTGAGTATGAGGATGACCAGGATACTCTGGGTCAAGCAGGATCCTTTCCCCCTTGGATGACATGTACACTTGGAGTGTTGCATGCTGGTCTTGTTTCAGGACGTGGGCACATGGAACTTGCTTCAGTTCACTGCTCTTGTTCTTAGCAATATAGACTGGCTCACCTGAACCTCTCCTCCTTTCTCAACCAGGAGAGTGAATTACAATGTGTATCACACATGACAGAGGGATGAATTTTTCTCACAAAATTAGGGATCTTGGAGCCGGAGCCTGTACCCATGACCAGAATGTCTCAGTTGACGAAGGAACAAATAAGTGGTAATTACTTTGTGCTCAGCGTCTCTCGATCTGACATATGGTGGCACTATTGATGGAAATCTTTACTCGAGCATACTATCCATCTGGTGTAGGATGCAGTGGTTCAATTATTCTGGTCTTTAATTTCCCTCCCTTTAGAAAAACTAACCCTTGAATTAAGAGGTTCATTCTTGCCTCCTGTGACTCTCGAGTTTGCACTGGTTCTGTAGGAGTCTCCAGGGAGGTTCCAAATAAATTTAAGGCAAGAAATCAAATAGCTACAGGATTTGAATCAACTATATTCTGGTGGTCAACAATAAACAAAAATGTAGACTGGGAGGATGGAGAGAGCTCTCAGAGGACCTGAGTTTGGTTTCCAGGACCTATATCAGTCAGCTTACAACCTCCTGTATCTCAAACTCCAGGGGATCCAACACCCTTTCCTGGCTTCCATGAGTGTGGACAGACATGCGGCATATACACACATATCTACAAACACATATACATGAATAAAAATAAATCTTTAAAGTATGGACTGGGTTAACTGTATCTTTTATAATGAACGGCTCTTTCACTCATTCTGAGGATGCTCATGAAGCAGTGTGTTGGCAGCAGGATGGACAACGCTGGGAGAGCAGAATGGACCATGCTGGGAGAGCAGGACCGTTCAAAGTGATCCTAGCAGGAAAGGGAGGTTGTGCTATGCCCAGTGAGAAATGTTGAGCTTCTATTCCCAAGACTGCTGCTCTTGACGGGACAATTAGGTTATCCACTCACATGCCAAAGAGTTAGCAGAAAGCTCAAGGATAAATCATCTGTTTACTGATGACTATAGGGTTGGTTTGGCAAATGAAAACAATGTAACTAACGTACAAGCTTGGACTACATATGGAGTTCCAGGCTAGCCAAGCCTATATGGTGAGACTCTGTTGAGAGAGAGAGAGAGAGAAGTGGAATGAGCTGGGGAGCGGACTGTTGGGGAGGTGGTTTCTGTATAACTATGAGGACTTGAGTTCAGATCCACAGTGCCCACGTAAGAAATGAAACACTAGCAGGTCACCTGCAATCCCAGGTGGATTAATCCTTTCATGCAGTAAAGGATAGAGCAGCCAGCGGCAGCTGAGATCCCCGCCACATTGATGTGAGAAGGATGAACCCGTTAGTTAATCCTGGCACTTGGGTGGCAGAGGCATGAAGATCTCTAACAAGGTGTGTGCCACCAGCTACGACCACACTTCTTTTAAGTGAGAGAAAATTAAGCTCCTCTGTTGAGTCGGCCACTTTGGTTAAAGGCTTCTGTTTCTGGAAAAGCCAGCTTCTTTGTAAGTGATACATACCTTAAAGATACAAAGATACAAAGGACCAAAACTCCTGGGAGCGGTGATCACTGAAGCCAGCTTCACTGTGAGTGCTACACATCCATCCCAAAGATATTAAGGGCTTGGGAGCAGAATTAGTAAATGTTCCTGGTAAAAGGCCAGACAGTGGATACTTTAGGCTTTGAGGGCCATACAGTTTCTGTTACAGCCACTTGACAATTGTCGTCTTGCACAAGGAACCATGAGATTGTGTAAATAAAGGAGTGTGGCTGTTGTCCAAAAAAAAAAAAATATTACGTATACACACTGAAATCCAGGGTTGCTACAACTTTCACAAGTCAAGAAATCCTATTCTGCTTTTGGCTTTCAAAATATAAACCCATCCTTAGCTTGCAGACCACACTAAACCAGGATCTGGCCATGGGTGGAGCTTGCTAATCAACGGTAGAGTGGATACAGTTCCTAAAGATCAGTGAGGGTTGAGCCGTGGAGCCTTTACTGTTCAGTTGTTAGGTGATTGTATGCTCCTCTTCCGTTTTCTTTCTTCGTGCCTCTTTCTTTCCTTCCATCTTTCCTTCCCACCTCCACCCCTCCCAAGGATAGAGCCCAGGGCCTTGTACAAAGACAAGCAAATACTTTAGCTACATTACCAGCTCCACTGGTTTTTGAGACAGGCTCTCCCTAGGTTGCCTGGGCTAGCCTTGAACTCATTCTATACCCTAGATTGCCCTTGAACTTTTGAACCTCCTGCCTCAATCTCTTGAGTAGCTTTGATTACAGACCTGATCTGCCCCGCCCGCTGCTTCTGTTTCAAAACCATCTAAGCTGTCTATAATGTAAGGCCACTAGTTTGTAAATCATATCAAAATTTTCACATCTAAATGACTGCTGCTTTCCCTACTGGCACCCTTGAGGAATAATAGAGCCAATGCCTCCCTCTCAGGATATTACACAAGGATTCATTTGAATATTTAAGATGGGTCCTTTGTTGTTCTTAGCCTTTCAGGGCTGGGATGGAACCCAGAACCTAGTACAGGTAGGTTGGTGGCCCACTGCTGAGCTATCCAGCTCCAGCTCTGGTTGCTCTCCGGTTGATGGTTCTGGCAGGGCGGGGGTGGGGAAGGACTCAGTTTTCTTTAAGGGGCTGGCCATGGGCCTTTGACCATGCTCCAGTGAGTATGTGGGCAGCACAAACTGGACTTGGTGAGTTTTTTTGGGGGGGTGCATGCGTGGGGATGGCACAAGGGTGGGAAGGTGGATCTGAGAGGAGAAATGGGAAGTGAGTGTGATTGGGGTGCATTATATGAGATTCCCAAATAATTAATGAAAATCTTATGTTGGGAAAAAAAAACCACAATCCCAAACCAAAGAACAAGGACATAAACAATCATTTACTTCAAATTTAGTCTTTGTAAGGCCACATCACCATGCCCTCTCCTGATGTGACGCTGATAAAGTACAGCTGTGCTAGCCTGGGGTAACATGAGCAGACAATGGATCCTACCACATTAGCTAAGGTGCCACTGGTGGTGGGAGAAACTGGCGGAAACCACAAAGAGGCAGGGGAAGGGCTGAGGATGAAGACTTTCTCTGGGGTGTGGAGGGACAGAGAGACTTGAGGCTCCCTCCCTCCCTCCCTTCCTTGTGCTGGCAAGTATTCTACCACTGGGCTATACCTCCAGCCCACAAGGGTTGGTTTTACAAAAGTCATCATGTGTGAAATTTGATCTTCATTGGTAACTCCTCCCCCCCCCCCAAGAAACACCATAGTAATGAAAACAGGAGGATGGGGTCCAAGAGTTGATATGAGAGACAGGAGCTGTAATCAATTCCAGAACCACTGATTGTTTCTGGGTGGCGATGGGTTAATGTATGCGTCTAACATCTTGTACATAACTAATTTGGTTTAAACACTTACTGTTCTTTCAGGAATTGTGACAATATACATGCTTGGTTTTTGTTTGTCTGTTTGTTTGGTAGAATGTGTGTGTACTTAGGGGAAGTTTGATGTTCCAGACAATTCAGAGAAACAGGTAGGTTGGGTGTGGTTAAGCTCAGCAGAGGCAGAAGGATGGAGAGTTAAACGCCAGGCTGGGCTGTCTCAAGCGATCAAACCAAAGGCTGGAGAGATAATTTACTGGTTATCATCAAGTACTGCTCTTCCAGAGGACCTAAGATCGGTTCCCAGCATGTACTTCAGATATCTCCGGATCATTAGTAACTCTAGCTCTGGGTAGCTGGTCCTCAACCTTCCTAATGCTGCGGCCTTTAATCTAGTTCCTCATGTTGTGGTGACCCCCAACCATAAAATTATTTCATGCTACTTCATGACTGTAAGTTTGATACTGTTGTGAATCATAACGTAAACATCAGATATGCAGGCTATCTGATCTGCGACCCCCAGGTTAGAACTGCTGCTCCAGGGGATCTGGCGCCCTCCTCTGGTCCTCTCATGTTCCCGCACTCACTTGTGCATTCTCATACATGGACGCACAGACATGTAATTTTAAAAATAACTAGCATTTTTTTAAAAAAGAAAGAAAGAAAGAAAGAAAGGAAGGAAGGAAGGAAGGAAGGAAGAAAGAAAGAAAAGAAACTAAACAACCAACCAATCAACTGTGAAGGAGAGCCCCTTGAGAGAGGACATTTCCATAGGCAACCATCAACCAGCAAAAACCTTAATGACAGTGGAAGAGTTTGGAGTGTTGCTGAGCCAATAGTCTGATTTCAGTTTTTTTCTGGTCATCTTTAGCCCCCAAAGAGTCCTTCCTTGGCCACCTCTGTGTCAGAACTAACATTCCAATAAACAAACAGAAACCTCTTCAGTGTACTAACTTAAGAAAAAAAACCAATCCTCTCCTAGGGAAAGCCTAAGTGTCATTAGGTAACATGGGAAGCTGATGGGTAAGATGCCCTCATCCTGTGGGAACCGCCCACTTGATGTTTCCAACCAATGTATCGTACCTTTATTTACCTTTGTTTCATGTGTGTTGTTTTTTTTGCCTGCTATGTTTTGTTAGAAGGTGTCAGATCCCCTGGAACTAGAGTTTCAGACTGTTGTGAGCTGCCATGTGGCTGCTGGGAATTGAAACAGGGTCCTCTGGAAGAGCAGCCAGTACTATTAACTGGTGAGCCATGTCTCCAGTGCCCGATGTATTTTGAAAATGTCTTGATTCATAACTTTCTTTGTTACTATAAAAACTCCATGCGTGTGAGGAGAGATGGCCCAGCAGTTAAGAGCACTGGCTACTCTTCCAGAGGTCATGAATTCAAATCTCAGCACCCACCTGGTAGCTCATAACCATCTAAAATGGGATCTGATGTCCTCTTCAGGCAAGCAGTTGTAGACGAAGACAGAGTACTCATGTACATAAAATACATAAATAAATAAATCTTAACAACAACAAATAACGCCATTAAACTGCCTTCATGTTAATGGTCACTCAAATTTAACTCCAGAATAAACTATCTTTTATTCCCTTTGAGGCGAGAGCTGAGTTTTTAACCTTGATACAACCAACCAACTAATTAGCCAACTAACCAACCATCCAACTACCAACCAGACAGAGGCATATGTGTGGAGGAGAGAGGATGCTGTGGGTGTGACCAGTCCAGGAGTCGGAGGGGATAGGTGGTTTATTGTGTCTTGAGAACACACATATCAGGGAAAACTGCCCTGAGGTTGGCCTTTCTTCCTTGTGCTACCAGTGGTCTCCAGGCCTCTGGCATGCTGGAAAAGCCCTGTTCCACTGAGCCATACTCCAGCACTGTGTGACAGCTTTTAGTCATTCCCAGGACAATCATTTATGGTGTCAACTGAGTGGCTGGCTACTCTCAGCCATGGTCTCTTCCTCGCTCTCTTCCCCGCTCTCTTCCCCGGAGGCAGCTGGGCAAAGATTTGGTCATATGACTCTGAAAGTATGACACTGAAAACCTGGGACTGTGCCAAAGCAAGAGTATGATGGTGGAGGCCAAGGACAGGGCCAGAGCCTGCTGCCAGAACCCCCTCCCTGCCAGATGTGGCCAAAGAACAGCAACGCTCTACTCATTGTCTCTGTCCCTCTCTGTTAGCAGGGCAGCCAGCCCTTCCCTTGGGCGCTTCTCCACCCTTCTATTCTCCCAACTCCCAGGAGCCAGACTTGGTACCCTAGAAGCAAGCCACTCTTTCTTCTCTAGGAGCCTGACAGTTATCTCTCAGGAAGTGACTGCTGCGAGTTCAGGGTTTTGGGGGTACAGGCGAGGGATGGAGGGCAGGTCTCTTCAGGGGAATTCAGGAAGGTGCGCATGCCAGAGGATTGGGCTTGCACAGTGTGAGGACTCTCAGGCTCACTGGGCTCGAGGTTAGCCCTCTCTGCAGGTTTATTCCCGTTTCTCTACAATATACACTTCTCTTGGCTGAGAGCAGCAGCTTCTGCTCTAAGGGGAACCGGCTCTTGGTGGAGGCAGGAGGATCAGGAGGCCAAAGTTATCCTGAGCTACATAGTTAAAGGCCAGCCTGGTCTACATGGGGAAGAAACAAAATCCCACTATGACACATTATTATATAAATTAAGTGACAGATGTTGTCTTTGGTGGTGTTTCTATTGCTGTGAGAAAACACAGTGGCCAAAAGCGACTTTAGGAAGACAGGGTTTAATTAGCTTACAGATCCTATTGAGGGAAGACAGGGGCTGAAGCAGAGGCCATGGAGTTAGACTGCTTACTGGCTCGCTCAAACAACCCAGGACCACTTGGCCAGAGATGGCACCTCCTCCAGGGGGCTGAGCCCTCCCACGTCAATCATTAGACAAGAAAATGCCTTAAACACTTGCCTACAGTCCTATCTCAAGTAAGACCCCTTCCTCCCAGATATGTCTAGGCTTGTGTCAAGTTGACAGAAGCTAATCAGTACAGATGCCACATGTCCTGGGCGGTAACAATTCAATGACTATTTTTAAGGTGGTAGACTGAGCTTGTCTTCCTGTAGGACACCCATTTTCTACCCCCTTTACTTGCCAGATGTCAAGATATACATCGAAAAATGCTAAGTGAGCACTCTACAATTGAGTTACACCGCAGGCATGACAATGTCAAAAGACATTTTTGCACGGGGTGGGGGTGGGGGACAAACTCTGAGATGCATTGTTTGTCCTTTTTTTAGAAGTGATAAAGCAAACAAACCCCAAAAGTACTACCGTTTTTGTTGGCCTTTGTTTTTTGAGATAGTGTCTTCTGTAATCCTGGCTGGCCTTGAATTCATTACGTAGTTAGGGGTGACCTTGAGCTTCTGATCTTTCTGCTTCCCACTTCCCAAAGTAGGTAACACTGTACTAGCTTTCAAAATCATTTATATGCCCTATTTTTATAGTCAAATTTATTCATAATCACTCAATTCTTACTATGCCTTTATTTTGCAAAGCAAATCCCTTGTTTGTGTTAGTTCTACGTCTGAGCTACACCCCTAACCCCTGGACTCAAGTACATACACAGACACAGACATATAATTAAAAAATAATTTTTTAAAAATTACTGAACTGAAGTATATCTCGGTAGCATTTAGGAAGGCTTGTGACTGGGTCAGAATCAGATTACCACTTCTACAAAGAAAAGGAGATACACTTACTTCAAGGGGCCTAGAGGAACAAGCCATCAGAACACTTTGCAATGGGGCTTCTGTATTTCCCAGTAGCAAAGTGCTTGCTTGCCTATCACATGTGAGACCCCAGGTTCACTCCCTAACACTGCAAACAAAACAACACAACACCCTTGGTTCTTTGAAATAAACACCCTGCATTTCAGGGGCAACAGTTGAGAAGGAGAAGCGAGTGGGAAAGGGACAGGAGAAGGTAGCGGGTATGTGAGTGTGATCAAGATTCATTATATACGTGTATGGAAATGTGTCATGATGAATCTCGTTATCTAGAATTAAAATATAGTAGTATAAATAAGAGACAAAAAAGAACCTTTATTTTATTGATGCTAATAGCAGTGTATCTCTTATTCTTTGCTCTATTGGTCATATCTCATACTAATTTTATTAAAAAGAAACTGTGCATGCACACATGCATGTGTGCATGCATGTGTGCAAATATGTGTGTGTTTGTGTGTGTATGTGAGCATGTGTGCATGTGCATGAGTGTTGTGTGCCTGTGTATGCAATTGTGTGTGTGCACGTGTGCATGTGTGAGAAAGCATGCGCACCTGTGTGTGCGTGTGTGTGTGTGTGCGTGTGAGTGTGCCTGTTTGTGTGTATTTGAACTATAAATAGACTCTTGAGGATAAACAAGCAACTTTTCCTTCAGGGCCTCAAGAGTATGTAATAGACGTAGATCTCAGATCTCTACTGTGTGACTGTGAGTGTATTTAGGAAACCAGGAAGCCCCACGACTGAGGTGCTGCCACAGTCGGCAGCCTCTTCCTGGAGTCCCTCACTTCAGTCCAACACCCACCCTGCCTGTTCCCACCAAGTGTTTCCACCAAGGGAGAGGAATCAGAGGACATGTTTGTAATTCATCACCTTGACATTTCTCTCAGCTCCTTTCTGGATACAAGTAGTGTGACAAGCTGCCTCTGGCTGGCACCGAGGCTTCGACAGAGAGATGGCAGCAAGACCCGACTACTGTCCAGGGGCTGCTGCTGACTGTGGTACAAAGCGAGCAGAGAAGGCGTGCAAGAAGTCCGACTGCCATGAGACTGCAACTGAGCATCCAGGATACGGAGCGAGCGCAATCCGGCTGCGGGCTGCCCAGCGCCAGAACACACGCTGGCGTCTGGTGGAGTTTGGACTGGCAAAGACCCACCAGCTGGAGGCTCATGGTGTTTGAGCGCTGGTGGCTGTCTGAAACTTAAGTGAGGATTTCTTGCAGCTCCCTTCTGTCTTGTCACGTGCTTAAAAACAAGTCAAAACCATCCCAGCTTTCAGAGCTTGGATAATTTAACCATTTGGGATTTATTTTAAATTTGAGGCTAGTATAACTCCTTCATGCAGTGAACTGTAAAGAGCCAAAAAAAAAAAAAAAGGTGGGGCACCACAAATTGGACTTGGCGGGCTTAAAAAGAAGAGAGAACGTGAAGTTGGGTGAGTAGGGAGGTGGGGGTAGGTCTTGGAGGACTCGGCAGAGGAAATGAATATTATCAAAATACATGGTATAAAATTCTCAAATAATAAAAACATTATAAAAAAAAAAGGAAAGAAAAGAAAAGGACTTAGGAAGCAGTACTAGATCAGATTCAGGAGCACCCAGGAGCACATTTCCTTCTATAGGAACTTCAAAGCTAGAACACGCACGCGCATGCATGCACTCATATACACACACATGCACACTCATGCACACATACACACACTTGTGCATGCATGCACACATACACACACATATACACATGCATGCACTTGCACACATGTCCATGCACTCATATGCACACACACATACACACATGCATGCACTCGTACACACAGATGTGTGCACACACATATACACACATGGACACACATGTGTGCACACATGCACACACCTGCATGCATGCACTCAACTCATACACACACATGCATGTACACACACACACACACACACACACACACACACACACACACAGGCTCTATGGGTAGCTCAGCAGGCCAGGCACAGCTTGCTGCTGCTGTTAGCTGAGGCTACTCCTCACTCATCTTTCTCAGAGATCCAGTTTTTAATCTATCCTGTTCGACTTTAACAGGCCTCCCTTCCAATCTCCTCTCAGGTTCCAATTCAGCCACCAGTTCACTTTTGTGGGTTTTTGTTTTTTTGGTTTTTTTTTTTGTTTTTTTTTTTTTTTGAGCCTCCCTCCCTTCTTACTACCACTCTGGGACCTGGAAACTCAGAGAGACCTGTCAGAGACTTTATCTCTGGGGCAGATGGCATCACTGGAGAAGAGAAAGGTGACAAAGTGTGTTTGTACACAGGAGGCCTGGGAGACTGTCCTTACCCCAGTGTGTACCCAGAAAGCCTCCAGAGGCCTCAGCGATGGTAGCGCTTTCCCTCACTCTCCTTGTCCTGTTTTTGAGTTCATTTCAGAGGGTGGGGTCTGAGACCTACAGTGCCTCTGAACCCCTCTCTTCTGGCTCTGATACACTCTGATTGATCTCACTTCTAAGTGCTCTGCTAGAGCTGGCGTGACCAGAGACATTCTGTGATCATACCACATCACTGGCGTTCAGACTCTGAAGTTGCCTGGGTTGAAATGAAGCTTTCAGGGGACTGAATTCAGGAGACTAACCCAGAGCCTGAAGACATTGGCTGCATACTAGATATACCAAGCAACATTTGCCTTTCTAGAGTTTGATCAGAGGGGTTTTCTGATTCTGTCTTATCTTGAGTGGATGGCAAGCAGTTAAGAGGGAGTGAAAAGGCTGAGGTAAGAGAGAGTGGATGAGAGGAACCCTGCTCCCAGAGAGTCTGAAGAAATCTCAGTAGCAGTATGATGGCCCGAGGCCAGAGTTCCAGGGAAAGGCAGGCAGAAGATAGGGTTTGAGTTGCCTTTTACGGAAGCAGCTTCACCAGCGACTCCAAGCTCAGAATTCACTTTGCCAGTTCCGACCAAGCCTTGGCTCCTTCTCTCTGGTGTGTCATGAAGAGCACAACTTTGAATTCCAAACCCCAGCATCTCCAGTTACTCTTCTCAGCCTGCCACATATAGGCCTTCTGCTGGGATGGTTCCCAAGGCCTCGTAATTATTAGCAACTAAATAAACTGTTCTGCTATGCAAGGAGTTAGAATGGGGTTATCACGAGGGAAGCGAAGATGTGACCCGATCACCGTGTTCTTTCTGGTTATGTTTCTTCCAGAATCTCTCATTTATCACTATGCCATATACTCTACACTGTTAGGAGAAGGGGGTCTGTGACCTGACGGCATTCTCAGAGAAACGGAAGCCTCCTGAGGGCCCCAGCTGCTGCTTCTATTGATGACATAGATGAACTATCATCAGGTAGAACAGGTAGGTGGCTTGTGAAAGCAGCCTTGGTGTAGAACACATGATGGAGACAGGTCCAGAGGCTAGATGACCACAGGTAATGGTGAGCCCTGGCGGTGGGATGGATGGGTTCCTAGAACCTGCTCTTCCAGACCCATTTGCCTCCGTGGAAGGCCACCTTAGGAGTTCCACTCCAGACTCAGTTCTGGCAGTATACTTTTTGTTGTTTTATTTATTTATGTATATGAGTGCTCTGTCTTCCTATATGTCTTCGTGATAGAAGAGGGCATCGGATCCCATTACAGATGGTTGTGAGCCACCATGTAGTTGTTGGGAATTGAACTCAGGACCTCTGGAACAGTAGCCGGTGCCCTTAACCATTGAGCCATCTCTCCAGACCCAGCGGTATACAACCTTTTATCTCCAGAAACAATTCTTTTTTTTTTTTTTTTTTTTTTTTTTGGTTTTTTCGAGACAAGGTTTCTCTGTGTAGCCCTGGCTGTCCTGGAACTCACTCTGTAGACCAGGCTAGCCTCGAACTCTGGAACTCAGAAATCCGCCTGCCTCTGCCTCCCAAGTGCTGGGATTAAAGGCATGCATCACCACCGCCCAGCTCCAAAAACAATTCTATAGCACCCAAAGTATTTAATTTTCTATAAAAATTCTCTCTTCAACAAGACAGAACAAACTACAGCTCTCGGACTTACTTTCCTAGGTAAGTCAACTTGTTCAACTGAAATTAAATGGCTGGACCCGAGGCACAGCCACCCTAGTGAGAGGCACTCTGAGATCCAGTCTGTCTCCACCTGCCAGACTCCACCTTCCACCTCTCCTGTGCCTCTGGAGAAGTCACGCTCCCTATAGATGCTCATGTTAATCTCCGGCTCCTTCCCCGTCTTTCCCACAGGACAAGGACCTTGCTCTGTACTTTATGGAGAAAAATCAGGTGTCCAGTTGAGACCCTCCCACTGCACCCCACCCCACGCAGATGACATCTCCTTGGTTTAGCGGCCTGAATGTCTCCTGTCTGTTTCTGTCTGATGCCACTCTCTCTTTTGACTCAGGGACCCATCCCTTTTCTCCTCAAGATCTTGGTTCAACATCTCCTTGTTCTCTCGGAAAATCCTTAATCTTTCTTTTGCTCTCGTCACGTAAAATTAAAGAAAAGACTGAGGCTGGAGAACATGGCTGAGTGGTAAATGCTTATCGTGAGTGCGCAGGCCCTGAGTCTGATTCCAGTGTGTCTAGAGACGGAGATGAGAGACAGTGTGCAGTGCAGGACTGTAATTCCAGCTGCTCAGGAGGCTGAGGCAGGAGGATTGAAAGGTCAAAGTCAGACTTGGTGACTTCATGAGATACTGCCTCAAAATAAGAAATAAAAGGAGATGGGGGGCAGGGGAGTTCAGCTCAGCGGCTGAGTGAGTCCCTGACTTGGGCAAGGCCTTGGCTTCAGTCCCCAGTACTGGGGAGAAGGGAACAATAAGTAGTTCTTCAGTATTATTATGAATACCACCCTTACCCTACCAGGAGCTGCTCTCATCTGTGTTGACTACCCCCACTTGGCTGTGCATCCTAACAGAAGGAAAATTTCTCTCTTTCTCTCTTTTCCTTTCCCCTCGCCCCTCCCAACCCCTCAGGACTCTCATCCAGTCTGATGGATTTTCATACCACGTGGATGCAAACCCAACTCCACATCCTGGTCTCTGTTCTTTCCTGGTCTCCAACAGGCCACTCAGACTCAGCCCATCCAAATCAAAGCCCTTGGTCCCTCTCACTCTAAGCCCATCTGCTTTCAAAGGTTTTTCCATCTTCCTGAAGTAGTGTGCCTTTCAGCTTAGGGGATCCATTCTATGCCTCATTATAGGATGTTATACCAGGGGCTTGGGAAAAAACCCAAATCTACAATTTGAAGAGTCCCTCTGCCAGTTGTGTATCAGTCCCACGTGACTTTTGTAAAGTTAAAACAAACAAACAAACAAAACCACAAATAAAACCATGGTAAGTGAGGAATGTCGGTATCCAGTGCACACATGCAATACAGCAGGGCTGCCAGGGACAGACACATGAGTCATGTCCTAGGAGGGACAGAGGGGGCCTGTATGAGATCTCATGCTGCTCAGAAGAGCCAGCAATTTAAAACGTATAAATTATTTATTTCTGGAATCTTCCATTTAGTAATTTCCAACCACAGGTAACTGAAATCGTGGGACGTCTGGTGGTAGGAAGTGCACTGTAAACAAAGCCAGGACCCGTGAGCTCCTCTGGAGTCTCACAGAGTTCTGCTTTACACTCTTTCCATTTTACTCTCATCGTGCACTTACTGATGGGCCGGTAACCTTCGTTCACGGCAATACACCTCTGTCTTCTCTTCCTTGGACCAATGCCTCATCCAGGTAGTCCAGGCTCTATTCTTGCACCCTCTACAAAGCAGCCTGAGGGTGGATATCTCCTTTATGTCTCCTCCTCCTCCTCCTTCTCTTCTTCCTCTTCTCCCCCCCCTCCTCCTCCTCTTCCTCCTCTCCTTCCTCCTTCTTCTCCTCTTCCTCCTCTTCCTCTCCTCCTCCTCCTTCTCCTGTTCCTTCTTCTTCTACGTCTTCCTTCTCCTTCCTTTCCTCCTCTTCCTCCTCTTCCTCTCCTCCTCCTCCTTCTGTTCCTCCTCCTTCTTCTACTTCTTCCTTCTCCTTCCTTTCCTCCTCCTTCTCCTCCTTCCTCTTCTTCCTCTTCTCCTCTCCTTCTTCTCTCCTCCTTCCTTTTGTCCTTCTCCTCCTCTTTTTCCTCCTCCTATTCTTTGCTTCTTCTTCTAAGACACTACTATCTAGCCCTGTCTGATCTTGAACTTGCAGTTCTCGTACCTGATCTTCTGAAATGCTGCAATTACAGGCATTCTTTACCACAGCCAACTCCCATATTTCTAAAGCAGATCTTGCATCATCACAGTCTTCCTCTAAAAAACATCCAACAAAATCTTCCCCATGGCCTACAAGGCCCTCTAAAACCCACCCTTCCTGTTTGCAGCTGCCTCTCTGCCCTCTCCGTCCTCTGTGCTATTATGGCCTTACCTGTCTCCCTGATCTCACCTGTGCATCTTCATCTTTCAGGTGTTGGATTTAATGACACCTGCTCAGACAGTTCACCCTAACTTCTGAGCTTAGTAACCAGCCCCTGTCGCTTATCTCTACTTAATTCTCTGTGTAGCGCTTATCAGTAAACGACTATGTCATGCAGTCATTATGTGTCATCTGCCTCCAACAACTGCCTGGTCCCACACCTTGAACTCTTGAATGTGAGGTCCTAGAAGCAGGGATCTGCCTACTGCCAGTGTCTAGTGCTTTAACTTGGCACATGCCAGGCACTGAATATTTGTGGGTGCCTCCAACATTCCTGACTCTTGTGCTGTGGTGGATATCCTTGGAGGATGTTGTGGAGAATGTGAGACCTTGCCCCTCAAATGTGTCAAGCCCACGGCCTTCTGCCTCTTCCTGTTTTTGTCTTCATTTCCTAGTAGAAGATATTAGCCAGGTGGATTGTTGGAGCAAGGAGTAGGCGGGAAGAGTGGGAGCCAACATGTCCACAAAAGCACAGGCCAGAGTCCAGATTGATGGTATCAAGCCTTAAAGACTTCAGCTGCATCTAATTTAACCTGGGCTGACTCCCTGGAACCTTGTGGGCTAGTAGTCTGATTTCTGCTCTTTCCCAAGCTTCAATTAAGGGAGCAACAAAAGATCCCTGTTATGAGCCACGAGTGGTGATCTCATCAGCTAAAACAAATATTTTCTTTCTGGTTTTATTTATAGAAGTCTCTCTTATTTCCTTGCATGACCCTGGCCTGCATCATTGCTTTACCTTCTCTTCATCTGTGACTGCATGTGTGGGAAGGCTTTATAGCTACACCCACCCTGGCTGGGCCGGATTTCTAACTCTTCTGTTTTGCTTAGCGGTCATCCATAGGGCTCTCGTCAAGTCAAACCGATTCTAATCTCCAGTTACCAGTCAGTAACTAGTACTATTAAAAAAAAAAAAAAAGACACATTGTATCCAGCCTGAAACTCTGATTTTTCTCAGTGACACTTCTGCCCTCCCTTGAGATGGAATTTGGTATTTTTCTTTTCTTTCTACCAGTCAAATGCTCTTGGATTCGAGGCCATCCTTGGTACCATCATTGAGTGGGAGGCACACACCATTCCCATGGGCCCTCAGACTCATGCCTGACTTCCTCCCACTGTGTTGGCGCCTTCTATCCACGATTGTCTCTCAAGCATTCAGAAAAAGGTGCCGTGGTCACGAAGAGACACTAAAGATGCATTCCTCGCACAGAAAGAAGCCAGCTATGGTGCCTTTTGGCTTCTTAGAGTTGATGTTTCCTTCTGGATCATGGCTAAACTCATAGCTAAACATGGTCTAAACTCTGCTAAGAGGTTACAGAGATTAAGGGATATTTGTCGACAAAGAAGCCCAATAACATCTTCAGATAGGAAGAGATGAGGCACTGGCTGGGATTGTAGGTTGGAACAAGCAGAGGGAGCTGCTGCTTCTTGGAAAACTTGGATCATAGTTTTAAAACAAAAGATTTAGACACGATGTCTGCCAAAAGGTCTTCTTATTCATGGGAGACGCGGGAGACTTCCTCAGAGGTGCACTTTAGAAACGGAAATGTCAGAGTCCCTTGGATCATTTGGAGATTTTATGGCAAACAAGAACAGTTTTGAGGTCTGGGCAGTTCTAGAAAAGTCAGAACTCGTGATTTACACAGGCTTTGTCCGCGACTCTGAAGTCAGAGCTTCAGGCTTCGGCCATCTTCACCTTCCCAAAAGGTAGCTGTCAACACTCGCTGCTCCAGACAGAGATGGAAGCAGGTGTAGGTGGGTGTGTGGGAGGAGGAGGGGCTCCTGTGACGCTCTCAGGTGTAGAGCAGCCTACGACCCTCAGGAACCAACTCTGTGGGCGTGGACGTGCCATGATGCACTGGGATGCGTTAAAATGAGTTCCTGGGCAAGCTTTAAGACCATGAAGTCACCTCCCTCTACTCTTGATTTTGAACCAGAATCTTACTGGTGGTGATCCACGTCCAGCTTTGGCTTTAAAGGTATGAAAAGAGATTGGGAACAATGGGATACGGTTTGTGAATATGCAACAGCAACATGTGACCTAATACTTGGAAATTGATCTTTTTCAAAATGTGCTTAGGATGGCCTACGGTGTGAGACAGGGGATAGTGATAAATGTTTCTTCTTCTCTGCACTTTTGGATGTGGGAGGGACATACATGGTATTAATGCTTTTTAAAAAGTCTCTCTACTGAGAGGCAAATACAGAGCAGACCGGGTTTAGTTTGCAATTCCAGAGGTATAGGGTGTCTTAGCGGGGGCTTCATTGCTGTGAAGAGACACCATGACTATGGCAACTTTTATAAAGGACAACATTTAATTGGGGCTGGTTTACAGGTTCAGAGGCTCAGTCCATTATCAGTCATCAAGGTGGGAAAATGGCAACATCCAGGCAGGCATGGTACAGGAGGAGCTAAGAGTTCTACCTCTCCATCTGAAGGCTACAAGGAGAAGACTCATTCCCACGTGGTTAGGAGGGTCTCAAAACCCACCCCCACAAAGACACACTTCCTCCAACAAGGCCACACCTCCTAATAGTCCCACTTCCTGGGCTGAGCACATTCAAACCACCACACTGGCTCACAGTTTCAGAGATTCCACCCATTTTCATCATTGCAGGAAGCAAAGGCGCAGCCAGGCAGACTCGGTGCTTGAGAAGGAGCTGAGAGGTCTACATCTGGATCGGAAGGTAACCAGGAGAGGCACTGGGCGGAGCTTGAGCACTAGGAGCCCTCAAAAGCTGCCTACACAGTGACACACTTCTTCCAACAAGGCCACACCTTCTAATAGTGCCACTTCCCATGGGCCAAGCATTCAAACACATAGGGTTAATGTAAGAAGGTATTGATTGGGATGTGTTGTTAAGGCTAGGTCTGTCTCTCTTACTCTCTTACTCTCTTGCCTCTAGCTTGTCCTTGCCCTTCCTCCCTTCTCTTCCCCCTCTCTCCACATGGTCATGGCCGGCCTCTACTCCTCTATCTCTCTGCTCTCTCTCTCCTCTTCCCTATCTCCTGAATAAACCCCCTCCCTTTTGGAAAAAAAAAAGGCTAGGTCTGTTTTGTTTTCTTTATTTTCTTTCTTTATTTTTTGTTTTTTCGAGACAGGGTTTCTCTGTATAGCCCTGGCTGTCCTGGAACTCACTCTGTAGACCAGGCTGGCTTCGAACTCAGAAATCTGCCTGCCTCTGCCTCCCAAGTGCTGGGATTAAAGGTGTGCGCCACCACTGCCCGGCTCGTGTTTCTTTAAAACATAATCCTGTTACAACCCTCTAATCAATTTCATGACACACTAATGGACTGGAATCCCTAGTTTGTAAATAATTGGTCTGTTTAGACAGTGAATTTATCCAGGAAAACAGCAAGACTTGGTGTGGAGTAGTGCCAAAGCCTTGAATAAATCTGGACGGGCAAAAACTGCTGCGTGAATTTGTCTTCAGGAATGCCCTGCAACTGCAGCATGATCTATTAAATTTAGGCTCAGACTATCAGTTTGTATCAAGTATAAACAGAATAATTCAAGGGTATGCTGACTTTTCCCAGTGGACTGCAGCTGGCACAGGTCTTTTGGTTTGATTTATTCACTGCCAGTGACTCTTCCCCTTCCCCTCCTCCTCTTCTTCATCCTCTTCCTCCTCCTCTTCTACCTCTTCCTCCTCCTTCTCCTTCTTTAAATCTCCTTTGTATCTCCAGGCTCCACTCTGCTCTGGGGATGGGGAATAGGATCCAAGGCAGGGATGGTGGCCTCTAGATCTCCCTGAATCCCCAGAGGTCTAGGATCCCAGGAGGAGGGGCAATATGCGTATTGGATGGTGTGTGAGGCGGAGCCTCCGGGCTGTATGCTGGGCTATGCCTTGCCAAGAGTGGAGTACAGGCTTTGGGGAGCACTGAAGATGGAGAGCAGGCTTGCCATCCAGGATGTTCAGAGCCTCTCACCACTGCCTTCCTGGGTCACTGCTCTCTCAGCTGTATCTGTTAAATATTAATGACCCAATGTCCCCAGAGAGTCACTACCATTAATTAGCTAATCTCTGTGGCATCTCACAGGGTGAGGTCAGGCCAGTCAGCATGTGAACAGCAAAGAGACATTAAACAGGAGGGGAGGGGAATCCGGGCTCCATCTGTATCCCTCTGGCTTCTCCTATTCTGTGCAGCTGTGGCTGCTGGGGACATGGCAGATCCTACTTTTGGCACACTGGCTTAAGAGTGGTGTAGGAGAAGTCACGTTGAGCATTCTCAGCTGAGGACTCAGAGTTCATAAAGGTCTGGGAGTGAGGAAGGATTTGAATTATTCAGAAAAGCTGGCATGAGGCTGTTTTCATCACAGGCTTACAACTCAGTGTCAGGCAGCTAGGTCGGGACTAGATGGAAACGTGTCAGGATGTGGAAGGGGCTGAGAGATTTAACCAATGAGAGTCACAGAGAACCTCCGGCTGGGCCATCTGAGTAGCAAAGACTTTATACCTTGAGGATACCTATAAAGCTTGGTGGCATGGCACTTGCTTGACACAAAGGAGGCCCTGGGTTTTAGTCGCGGCACCAGGTAGAGGAAGAAGAGGGAGATAAAACGGGGTTGGGGGAGGGGGTAGAAAGGTACGATAATTGTATTGGAAGTTCAACTGTATATAAACTTAAAGATTTGATGCAATTGTTCTGCATATGACTGTCTCAAGGCTCTGTTTGAGCAATGACTGCATTTTACCCTTATAGCCTAGTGAGGTAAAAATGCTCAAGGACATCCTCGTAGCTCTGGCCCAACCCCAAAGCCCTTTCCTCGATAAAGAGCCTGAGGATCAAGTGTGAGTAGCTTTATCTGTGAGAAATAGAAACGGAACCTGGCTGTTCTCAGTCATTCCTAGGGCTTTCTACACTACTCCCAGATTGCCCCTTCCAACCCTGCTTCCTCTGCCTAGCCTTGTCAGCCCTTGCTTGCACCTGGCCTAGCTAGGAGAAAGGACCCTTTGGGGTCCTATGAGGGTCTGCAGGGGTATTGCTGTGTACGCCCTGTGTATGTGTCTGATGTGCATCAAGGGTTTGGTTCTCTCTGGGAGAGAAGAAAGCTTGGTCTAGACTCTCCCCGCTGGCCAACCCAGCACCCTGCGACCCAACCCCAGCACCACAAAAATTTTTAGACTAAGATGATTAAGCTTGACTGCTGGGCATGCCTGAAAGATTGTTTCAGTCCCACTGCCCCCTAGCGGGTGGGCTAAGGGGACCCCCAAGGCGTGGGGTAAGGATCGGCTACAGCTAGCAGCATAGCAAGACCCTGTCTCAAAAGAGGAAAACAAACAAACCAATCAGGACTGGCCCATAGTTCAATGGGTAGTAGTTGGTGTTAGGAACGTGGGAAGAAGTTACTGGCACAAAGGCTTTGGGAGCCTCTGTTCCTCTGATGCTGACCATCTGCTGAGGGGTCCCAGGACTGCTGAGAAGGCTCATTTAACCCAGGCCACTCCGCACACTGAAGACCACTGTTCTGTGTTGCCAAGGGCTGGGGAGGTGCCGCAGGGCATCCTGACCTAGTGAATGGTTGTCTTTAGGAGTCATACTTTCTCCTCGTTGCAAGACCAGCTAATTTACTGCAGCTCCAAGTAGCTCCAGTGGAAGCCTGGTCTCAGGAAGGCCAGGGCAGGAAGTGCTTCTTGGGGGTCGCACATTAGCTTCAAGCAGACAATCCCTGCTGTGGAAATCTATTTAAACACTGCCCAAATCAAAAAGGTTCCTCTTAATTTCAGCCTTGTTTTTCCCGTCCTCATGACTCCCAGCTAAGTAGTGATTCTCTTCCTATTTTGTCCACACCAGCCCTATATTTTAAACTGAATCGAGTTTTCACCTCTGCTCCCTCTCTGAGGTTGAGGGAGGAGGTTGATCTGAGGTTTAGAGAGAGTTCAGGCCACCCACATCCTCCGGCCTTAGGAAGAGGAGCAAAAGGAACTTGCATCCAAGAACACAGCGTGCTCTCTTTTCAAAGGGCTACTTTGGTAAGTTTCCTTAGGGTAGCCTGGGGTAGACAAGATGTGGATGAGGAGTAGGAGTTGAGGAGGCTGCAGAGAAGGCTGGAGAGCTTGTGTGGAGACGTTTCTAGGTAATGGGTGTGTTTTGAATCAGGTGATAAGGCTGAAAAATTCACACTTTATTTCTTTACTTCAAGAGACCTGGCTACTCATTAAGTCAAGGGTTTCTTCTCATTCATTAAATAAACATTCACAGACCTAGGGTCTGGAGAGAGGGCACTGGCTGCTTTCAGAGGACCTGGGTTCTATTTCTAGCACCCACGTGGCAGCTCACAAACAGTCTGTCACTCCAGTTCCAGAGGAGCAGACTCCCTCTTTTGGATCCTTCAGTCACCAGATGTGTATGCAGTACACTGACAGATACAGGCAAAACACCCATACACATAAAATAATACATTTAAAAATGAAAAACAAACCGTATTCACACACTCCCTTCACATGTCAGAAGTTAGAAACACGGAAATAACATGTATAGCTGGACTCCAACGGAGTTAATAGTTGAGTGGAAATTCACTTAAGAATTGCTGCAGTGTCAGTAGATAGGGGTGTGCTAAGTGCACAGACTAGGGCTGGGTATGGGGACACAGGCCTTTAATCTCAGGCCCTTCCTCAGTAAGAGGAGCAGAGGTCAGCCTGAGCTATGAGACTGTGTCTTAAAACAAAACAAGCCCTCCAAAAGGAGGAGAAGTGGGGGGGAGAAGGAGGAGGAAGAGGAAGAAAAACAACAGCAACAACAATGAATCAATGGGACAAACAAAACCAAGCAACAAATAACAACAAAAAATAAAGTAAAATAAGAAAAGAATACAGGCCAGAGGGCAAGCACTTAATTCACACAGGAGGGCAGGAGAGATTCAGAAACTCTCCCTAGAAGAAGTGATAACTGAGTGGAACCCTGGACAACTGTTAGTCAGATTCTTGTTAATGTGACACTTAAAATGGGGAAAGGAAGGGGCTAGGGAGACAGCTTAGTCAGTCAAGTGCTTGCCATGTAGGCATCATGACCTGGATTCCATACCCGGCGTTCACATTACAAACCAAACCAAACAAACACCCAAAGCTGGGTCTTGAGATGTGGGGGCAGAAGGATGCCTAGGGCCTGTTGGCCAGCCAGTCTAGCTGATTTGCCAAACTCCAGCTTTAGTGAAGAGGCTCTGTCAAAAAAATAAAATGGGAAAGGATTGCAAACGCTACCCAGTGTAGACTCTAGCTTCTGCAGGTGCATACATCCGTACACATGTGCCCCACAGTGGGCAAACGGAGGAAAGATTAATTTAGGCCCATGGTTTCTTTCAGTCTGTGGTAACTCAGTCCTATTGCCCTTTAGGCCTGTGGTGAGACAAAGCATCACGGTTGACGAATGCAGAAGAAAACTGCTCAGCTCATGGTGGCCAAGAAACAGTGCAGAGGGGAGGAAAGGCCTGGGCTTCCAATAACCCCTTCAAGGTACTTCTCTGAGCTGGCTGGTTTCATGTTAACTTGACATACTGGGAACCTCCACTGAGAAAATGTCTCTATTAGATCCAGCCATAAGGCATTTTCTCAATTAGTATTCAAGGGTGGGAGGGTCCATTGTGAGTGGTGCCATCCCTGGGCTGGTGGTCCTAGGTTCTATAAGAAAGCAGGGTGAGGAAGCCACGAGGAGCAAGCCAGTAAGCAGCACCCCTCCATGGCCTCTGCATCAGCTCCTGTCTCCAGGTTCCTGCCCTGTGTGAGTTCCTGTCCTGACTTCCTTTGATCATGAATTATGATGTGGAAACATAAGCCAAATAAACCCCTTCCTCCCTGAGTTACACTGGTCATGGTACTTCATCCCAGCAATAGTACCCTGACCAAGACACTCTCCAACGATATAACTTCCTTCAAGTAGAATTCTCCTACTGAAGATCCCACAATGTCCCAGCAGCACCACAGGGCTGCAAACACTTGGGCCTCTGGGTAACACTTGAGATTTAGAGCATAACAGGAAGATTCAAGGAAATCGTCTAGGAAGGAAGGACAGCAGAGTAGAACACAAGGAAAACACGGTGAGCTTCAAGACCAGACCTTGGGTATAAGGACAATGAGAGGTGGTGGCAAGAAATAAGACCAGGACAGTACAGAAATACGACAAGCAAACTGCTTCCAGAATAGGAAAGAAACTGTGTCTTTGAGCTACAATAGCAGTTAGGCGCACCAATGAGTAACTGGTGTTGCTTCCTAGAGCCCTAGCCCAGGACTGAGCACCAGGGTATGACACTGAGACTGTGAGAAAGCAGGTGGGCAGAGATGCTCAGCTGTCAGGAGACACAGACACTGTACCCTCAGAAAGAGCAGAACACCAAGGATTCTTCCCCTGCTCTTCAGGTCAGGAAGAGGTTTGCTGTGGGATGATGGGGTAGGGCTTGGCTATATGCCAGTTGTATTGTATGCCCGGAGTAAAGGGCAGGACATTATAATGCAGTGACTGAGCGAGAAGTAGGAGAAGTAGTGTTATTGGAATCGGGGGACTCACTATTAAACGTCATGACTCTCTTTGGAATCTTCCGGGTCTTCCATGTTGGAAGGAACAGGGAGTTTCAGTATGGCAATGCAAGGGAACCTCTGTCCTACTGCTACTTCCTATTGCTGAGAATTTCCATGGGATCCAATTTGATCATGAATGTGAATGCCAGCCCTCCATCCCTGTCCTTTCCTGGGGTGACAGGCCATGCATGCAGGCACTCTGCTGCTCTCTGCTAGGGCATATTTCTTTCTCTGTATGCTGAGGGTTTGGAGAGAGAGAAGGCATGGGGAGAATTGTCATTTACTTTGGATGTGCTTGGCTTTGGCCCGTTGGAGTGGTGCCATTGTTTCCCAGAATTCAGATAAAAGGAAAGACAGTTCCAATGAAAGCACTTGGTGAAGTGCTTAATGTGGACTTCAGCTCATGCGCCCGGAGCTGTGTGACCCGAGAGAACTGCAGTCTTTCTCTGGCTCAGGGTCACCATCTGACACCAAGACCTTTCTATCTATTTCACTTGTCTCCTCCTTCCTCCTTTCTGAGTCCTCCTTTACAGCCTAGTTATTTGGGCTTTAATCTTAGGGATGAAGAAGAGGCTACTAAAGCACAGTGTGCTTTAGAAAGATTATTGTATGCAAATGTGCCCTCGGGAGTTTGTGTGTACCACATGCATAAAGATGCCTGAGGAGGTCAGAATGTGTCCGATCTGTTGGCACTGGAGTTACAGCTGATTGTAAGACACCTGATATGGGCGACAGTAACCAAACCCAGGTCCTCTGCAAGAGCAGTAAGTGTTCTTGATTGATGAGCCATCTAGTCAGCCACACTGTGTGCTTTGACAGGAGTGATATTTTACCCCCACCACCCTCCCCCTGACACACACACACAGTGGTGCCACTCGTGGATTACAGCATGCTCAAGGGCCGCCTTTTCTAAGCAGAATAAACGGGAGGTGTGCAATGCAGACACCTTAGTTTCTCTCAGAGACTCAGTAACAAAGCAACAAATTTCTTGCAAACAACATTCACCATCTGGTGGAGATCGAGTTCCCAGACTGGACATTTAAACTGATGAAAACAATGCCCCTGAGCTTTTGAGTCTTCTTGTTGGCCTGAGGTCAAGGGTCTTCTCTCTTTCAAGTTTCAACATCCACTACGCCCCACCCTGAGCACACATCTGGACAGATGAATGACCTGGAAATGCCTTATGCCATTCTGTCTCCACCTCTTGCTTCAGAAGTGTCCCCCTCCGCCCCCCAAATGCTTTTCTCCAGAGCATCATGCTAATTGGATCTGCAGCTTTGCCTCCCTCACCAGCCCAGCTCTGGGACGCTGGGACACTCCACCATCATCGTCCTCAGAGCTCATTTAAGTGTCCTGGACTCAGGCAGCTCATGCGACACCCAATCTCTACTTAAGGACAACAACTTCAGTGGGGAATTCAGATCACAGGTCTGCAATCCAGGGGAAGTGAAGGCAGGAGGATTGAAAATGTGAGACTAACCATAAAGTGTTTGCCTACCACACGCAGGCCCTGGGTTTGGTCAGACACCACCAAACCAAATGTAACTGAAACAAATGTAGCTTCCTACAACTCTTAGAGGAAGCGTTCTGTCATTCTGAAGTCATGTGCAGTTTGACCCCAAACTCTCTTTCAGCAGCATCAGACTTTCCTCCCTTGCCTTCACCCCAGGCTCTCTACTGCTAGATGCTACCTCGACTCCAGAGCTGGTCCCCGGGCAGCAGGGTTCCCAGAAGACATCTAGGACAGGAGCTCTGTCCCAAGTAGCTGGCTGATGGTAGGTGCTTGGTCAGTACTCAGTGGTTGGAAGACACACACACCACATTGACATAGATTGACTTGTCCTCCCCTCTGCTCCATCTAGCCTTTCGTTCCAACCAAAGGCAGAGCTCTGATTTCTGCTTGCCACATGTTGGCAGGCTTCAGTGCCTCCAGCCCAGGTGAGTGTTTTCATTAGCATTTGATGCCAGAACTAAAACCCGAGAATGGCAGAAATAGCGCTTTCATGCCTTTCTCACCAGGCGGGTCTGCCTTCCTTCCCTGGATTTGTCTTTGGAGCAGCTCCAGCCTCTGAGATTCTTCTGTGCAGCAAGCAGGTCTTCCTTTGGATGTCTCCTGCCACCAAGAGCACTTTCTGAGCTGCTCACGCCCGGGCATCTGATGTTCTGCAAGTCACACATCTACACTGTGAAGAGTGTGTAACTGAACTGACGGTTTGAGGGAGACCTTTCCAAAAGATTTACGACATCCTGACTTCAGGCTGCTACATTCCAAACACTGGACAGACATCGAGGTGATAGAGTTAAATATTCCACACTTACCTCATCCTCCCCCCTCTGTTAAGGATGACCGTGCTGCTCCTTGTCCAAAGCCCAGTCCTTCTCCATATTTGGGAATTTGAAATGGGCACTAGGGGCACAGCCCTGTCTCCTCTCAGTGTCTGCTGGGAGCTGTAGTTTTTGGACCACTAAATGGGCTGTCCTTCCTCAAGAGGATATCTACCAATAGGAAACCTGTGTTCACATGGGGGATGGAAGGGCACTCATAGGAGGTTGGCCTGCTATTTTCAGCTCTGGTATTGAGTAAGGCACAAGTCTTCCATAGCTCAGTCTCCTAACCTTTAAAATGGGAATAATTACCTCTTCCTTGTCTTACTTTCCAAATTGTTTGTTGGGTAGGGTAATTAACCAGTATCCATGATATCCTTTGAGCTCATTCCAGCAAGGAGTTCCCTATAAAGGAAAATTGTTATCTCTATAGGGGAACATATTAATTCTGATTGCCTAATGACCTCCACAACAAACCATCTCTGCCTACACATCAGGAAGATGCGGTGTAATTCCTGCTGTGTCTTCCACCCACCCTGTGGTTAAATGGCTTTCCTGCATTTCATCCTATCTTCTCTCAGCATCTTTGGTTTCGTGTCCTTAAGCTCTCCTACCTCTACGAAAAGAAAGAAAGACCAAGTGTTCTCTGTAAGACAAACCAAGGAAAGCCGTGACCAGGGGGCTTGGATCAGTTTTGGGAGCCACCACCTTCGACTTCCTTCTCTGCTGCCGCTAGCGATCGGTTGAGGAAGAGGCAGACGCTATGGCTGGCTGTCCACAGGATTTCTGAGGATCTGAGAGAGAACTAGCCTGTCTGGGGACTTGAGAGTTTTGACTGGCTCTTTAGAGGCTGAAGGCTGGCATGGTGTGGTGGGTCCACAGTAAACAGAATCAGAGTGCTTAGAATCCTGGCTCGCTTGGAGACTTTGGGACAACCATTTAACCTCTCTGGCCTCTGTTTCTGTTCCTGTAAAATTGAGGTCACAATATGCAGTAAAGTGTTTCACAAGAAGATGCATGTGTTATTAGAGGCAGTATGGCTCAGTGGTTATCAGAAGAAGGGCCTTAAAAAAAAAGATACAGTCTCATGTAGCCCAGGTTGGCCTAAAACTTTATGTAGCAGAGGATGACCCTTGAACTACCAATCCTCCAGTGCCTCTGATTCTCCAGAGCTGTGGTTGCAGATGTAAAGATCAGGAATTCATGCATGTTAGTCAAAGGCTACAAACTGAGTAATATTCTCAGCTCAGTAGCAGGGACTCAAAAGTCAGATATATTGGATTGAAATTCTCCTTGGATTATCCTCGAAAGTTTGATAGAGTTATATATTCTGTCTAAGCCTAAGTTATATTATCTTTAAGACATGACTGTGACGGTGTGACCTAGCACAGACCCCAGTGCATAGTCAGGCTACTTTAAACACAGCTATGAATCTGTCATGGCAATGCTGACAATTACTTGGTGACAATCAAATAAATTAAGATGAAAATGCTTCTTAATTTGTAAAGTACTGCACAAATGGGAGGGGTCATCAGCATTCGACAGAAGAGGAGAAACAGAGTTCTGGAATTTTCCTTCAAGTTTCATGGTTACAAGGCCCAAGGGTCTCTTGACTATTTCTTAACTACAGAGAACTACAAACATGTAAATTAGCGTTGCCTTCTTGAGTTCTTGTTTTAGGTGGTAGGTGCTGCTAACAGGGTTCTCACGGCCCATGGTGGGTGGGTAGGAAAATGGGCCTGTGATGGGAGGGGAGTGAAGCATAATTGTACGAAGTTTCACAGATAGACTGTGCGTTCATTAAATATAAGGGTGTTGGCTTACAGGCAATTCCGTAGGCTCCTCCCAGGGACCTAGCAAGGCCTTACGTCATCACCTGCTGCCATTGTTTATCACCAAGTTTGGGCGGCAGTAGGAAAGAACTACCCCCAACCCCCACCCCAGAGATTCCCACATGTTCCCGTGTTCCTGACCAGTGTTTCTCTCCCCCTTTCTGTCCTTTCTGTCTGTCTCTATTCCCCCTTCTCTGCCATCATGGCTCTGCTCTTGTCTGTCTGCCTCTACTCCTTCTTCAGGCCCTCACTCCCTTTCCCCCACCCCCAAGCACCCTTTAAACCAGGTCTATAGCATGGCATGATTTCTCAGGGGACACTGTGGCATGGGCCTGCTAGGTACTCTGCCACTACCACTGCATTTTGTTTCATAATAAAGGGTCATTTTGGATGGTGGGGTTTCATGTTGTTATTCTCTTTGCCCCTGAGGGATATTGATAGAGTTATTTTTTACTTTGGGTATGTTTCATTTCAACAAAAATGAGAAAAGGATAAAAGACAGTGGTTTCTGGGCCAGAAGGTCTCAGGTTGCAGGGATGAAAGGGACGGTTCTGGTGCTCCATCAGGCCCACAGAATGCTTCCCCAGGAAAGGAAAATGGTGTCACTGGCATCAAGGAGGAGCTGGAGAAGATCATAACGGCAGAACGTCAGAGAGAAACAGGGCCCTTCCAGACAGCCCTGGGTCAGGGGTAGGGGTGGGACCTGTGCCTTTCCCCTTCGCTCCTGTTTGCTTCATGGGCTGCGAAACATGGTGGTTTCAGGCAGAGCCTGTGTACACACGCATTTCTTTGTTTGCTATGGTAACATGGGATTCCTGTTTTTCTACCTCTATTCTTTGTGGTCCCTTGGATCCTGGCTGTCAGAGCCGAGGACGCTGAACTCACCCACACACTCACATTGCCCCCATAATCACCCTTTGTCCCGAGGGATTAGGTGAAGGGCGTGGTGAGCCAACCTGTAATATATGCCGCCATTGGCTGCAATACTTAGAGCCAGATGCCCAGGAGCAAACACGCTCCTCCTCGGTAGGATGCAAAATGGAAGAGATGACAGCGGTGAGCCTACTGTGCAGTCTTCTCCTCAGAGAACTTTCCACAGGCGAGTCTGTATGTGCCTGGAGACAGCTTGTCTGTGTGGATCCCATCCCCCACCGAGAACAGGCAACAGGGGGGCTGGGAAGGCTCTCTGTACACCTGAGCACACACTCAGAAAGAGCTCAGTACCTGGCACTTTCTCAAACTACAGCACCAAAGCTTGTCCTGTCCTCACCCCCACCCTGCTCCCCGCAGCCTTGATTTGATGGCACCTTTTAGAGGTGTAGTGAGAGAATCCCACGGTGGGTGGGTGATTTTCTTCTTGACTTGGCTGCAGAGAGACTGGAACTTAGCTGAGTAACTTGTAACTTTGAAATGAACAGAAGTGTTATTGGAGATCTACCCCTCTATCTGCAGACACCTGTGGTCTTCACCCTGTACTCTTAGTATTCTATCTACTACCATCTTATTGAGCACAAGAAGTGGCTGCCTGGGGTCTCAGTTTCCTTGTCCGTAGTATAAGGCTCCTTCTAATCCCAAAGCCCCCTGGGGAGTCAGAGCTACAGGTTTTGTTTTATTAGATTGTTTCCTAAAAAAACAAGAAAAAATACTCCAGAAAGGACACGGACATCTCGCACAAGCAAGACAGCAGGCTGGGGTAGCAACATCTAGAAATCATTAAAAAATTCCTTCCCCTACTTTCTAAGGTAGGATCTTGCTGTATAGCCCAGGCTGACCTTGAGCTCCTGGTCCTCCTGCCTCAGCCCCCTGAGGGCTGGAATCAAAGTTTCTTTACTCAGGAGCTGGGCTGGGTTAGGCCAGACACATTTTCACACAATGCTCTCCAGCAAGTGTGCTCCATTCGATGTGAAGATGGAATGCAAGCCATGCAAGAGGGGTTCCTTCAAAGTGCTGTGTGTCTCGGGCTGAGGGGGCCAGGGATCACACACGAGTAAGACCTGGCCTCTGTCTTTAGGAAGGACAAATGTGGAAACAATAGAATTTAAAAGAAATATGGAAATTGTCAAAGAGGTATAATAGAGACATGAAAAAGCCAGGATAGCAGGAGTTTGCAGAAGGAATAAGGAAGTGAACTCAGTGGGGGAGGGGAACAGTTTACCCCTTTGACAACAGGGACAACCTGAACACCTGTCCTGAGAGCAACTGTTCTGTATTCCAAGCAACTGTCTGTCTGTCTGTCTGTCTGTCTGTCTGTCTGTCTGTCATGAGGTTAAGTCATCTTTTCTGAATAGATTCTTGACTTCTGGGTCACTGAAGAAAGGTCTGAGGAGGGCTCCCTGGACGAAGAGAATTATAAAAGGCTTTCTTTTCTTTTCTTTTTTTTGAAACAGGTTCTCATTATGTAGCCCTGGGTATCCCAGAATTTACTATGTAGACCCAGCTGGCCTCAAATTCAGAAATCTACCTACCTCTGCCTCCTGAATACTTGGATTAAAGGTGTGTTTCACCCACCGCCTGGCTTCTTAATAGCTCTGTGGTTTTTTTGTTTTTTTTTTTTTTAAGGTTTTTCGAGACAGGGTTTCGCTGTGTAGCCCTGGCTGTCCTGGAACTCACTCTGTAGACCAGACTGGCCTCAAACACAGAAATCCGCCTGCCTCTGCCTCCCAAGTGCTGGGATTAAAGGCGTGCGCCACCACTGCCCGGCTGTTTGGTTTTTGTTGTTGTTGTTGTTTTATTGGTATTGGACATAGAATAGCCAAGAGAATGCTGGGAAACTTGCTAAATCAGAGCTTTGCCATAGGAGACAAGGGTTTGGAGCTTGGGCAGTTTCTAAGCTTAATGGATAAGTAGGAACAACAAAAATAATGCTATCCTTTCCCTCCATTCAGTAACAATGTTACTGCCGTATCTGGTTGCTGCCAAGGGTAAATGAGACAAATATCATGGGTTTTGAAGAGCCAATGCTCCATCCGAGGTAAGATGGAGACTGGGGCCCAGATGCCTGGTTTAAGTACTCTCTGTACACTCCTTCTGGAACCTTGGCCAGTTACTTAGAATTCTGTATCTCACTTTCTTATCTACAAAAATAGGAATGGTACCAGGGTCCACGGTCTCATGTGGATGATTAAGATGAGTAATGTCTCCAGTACTCCGTAGAGCACCGAGCCCTAGATAGTCAATCTCAAGCTACATAAACCGAGGCATCATTATGTTAATGTACTCTGCGGTAGCATTAAGACTCTGGCGATTACTTTCTGGGCGCTGAGGTGGAATTGCCTCTGCATTTAAATGGCGAGGAGAAAACAGGAGCATTGAACCCTGAACCTTGAGCCTCAGCTTTTCCCAAGAACCATAAAAAACGCCTGAAAGGTCCGGATCCCAGGAGGCACGCCCTTGAAATCTCTGGAGAGCCTTCTCCCCACCCTATCCCTAACTTACCTATTCGGCTTGCACCAGGCCAAAGGTTCACATATACTGGGACCTATTGCTCATGGAGCCTTGACACAGATAACCTGTACTGAGGGCCTGTGGTTGCCTGGAACAGCTTTGAGAGAGCAGCTGTGGAGATAGTTTACTGGCTGGGAATGTGGAGCCAATCTGAAGGGAGCGAGACAGGCCAGGCTGGCCGGAGATGTGAACATTTGTGACCTTGCACAGTCTAGGGTTGGACTCTGGGTAGGGATGTGTCTCTGTGTGCAGACTGCTTGCCTAGTATGCATGAAGTTCAATCTCTATCTGCATAGAAACTGGGTGTGGTATGCCTGTAATCCTAGCCTTCAGGGAAGGCAGGCGGGAAGGAGTTCAAGGTCATTCTTTGCTACCAAAGGACAACCTGTTCCTAAAAGTAAGGTCACTGGATTGGCTGGTTTTGTGTGTCAACTTGATACAACCTGGAGTCATCAGAAAGGAAGGAGCCTCAGATGAGGAAATGCCTCCAGCTGTAAGGTATTTTCTCAATTATTGATCAACTGGGGAGGGATCAACCTAGCCTATTGTGGGTGGTGCCAACTCTTGCTTGGTGGTCCTGGATTCTACAAGAAGGCAGGCTGAGCAAGCCATGTGAAGCAAGCCAGTAAGCAGCACCCCTCCATGGCCTCTGCATCAGCTCCTGCTCCAGGTTCCAACCCTGTGTGAGTTCCTGTCCTGACTTCCTTTGGTGATGAACAGCAATGTGTAAGTGCAAGCCGAATAAACCCTTCCCCCCCAACTTGCTTTTGGTCATGGTGTTTTGTTGCAGCAATAGACACCCTAACTAAGACAGTCAGAAAGATTCATCTGAAGGCGAAAAACATTCCATTCCTTATTTGAGCCTGAAAATATGACACCAGTCATTAGCCTGGAGGATGTCAGATTTAGAGGTTCAGTGGGCTATCCCAATCTCTCTTTGATGCTCACAGTTGCTCTATGCGGCCGGTGCTAGCATCCATGTCCTCAGAGACCACTGAGGCATGGGGACGTTGGGTGGCTATGTGGATGTCAGCCAGCTTTAGCACAAACAGAACAGAGATTTTAACCAGTGTCTCACTTTTCCTCTGCCACAGCAGGGTACCATCCTGCAGGTACCAACTTCCATTTATGCCTGAGAAGAGGTGCTGTGAACTGAGTCCCGAAGCTGTCACCAAGAAGGAAGAACACCAAGTCACAGACAGGTGCTAGGAGCTGGGCTGTGATGGGGTGACTGATATCTCATTCGCTCTGCTGGTTTCCCCCACAATGAGATAATCCCTCCATTATAGACACTAACTGGGGCCAGGCCCTGTTGACTGGGAGAACTGTACTTATTTCTACTCCTAGTGTATTTCAAGGATGAGCCAATGAGAGAGAGTAGGTACTTGCCAAACATCCTGTCCCGTGGCCCTTGATACAGTCAGGGAGAAATCTGGCTGGCCAGATACAGTCTGGTATACATGTTCATTCTCACATACATAGAGTGGACCGCCCTCTGTTTAGAATTGATATGTCTTCACTTGAGAAATTCTGGGTATACCCAGAGGAGGGGAACTATGGGTCACAGCAGTGGTGTGTTGAGTTAGTTTGTGAACATGATTTTTAAAGGTTATGAACACAGAGACCACTATCAAGCTCCATATGTATAGCTGTCGATCAAGTGAGACAAATAAATGAAGCGCGTGCTTGTTTTTATTTTGTGTATTAATTGTACAAAACAATGGGTTCCTCTGTGATGTTTTCTCGTCCTTCCTTCCTTCCTTCCTTCCTTCCTTCCTTCCTTCCTTCCTTCCTTCCTTCCTTCCTTCCTTTCTTTCTTTTTTTTCCAGACAGGGTTTCTCTGTGTAGCCCTGGCTGTCCTGGAACTCACTCTGTAGACCAGGCTAGCCTCGAACTCTCGAACTCAGAAATCTGCCTGCCGGATTTCTGAGTTCGAGGCCAGCCTGGTCTACAGAGTGAGTTCCAGGACAGCCAGAACTACACAGAGAAACCTTGTCTCGAAAAACAAAAAAACAAAAACAACAACAACAACAACAAAATCTGCCTGCCTCTGCCTCCCAAGTGCTGGGATTAAAGGCATGCACCACTACCGCCCGGCCTCTGTGATGTTTTAACACATGCATTCAGCACATATTGATGCAATGTTATTTTTTTAATGTGAGTTTTAGCACATCCCACTCCTGCTTTAAATAGCTTGACCTCATTCTAGTCACTGTACTGCTAAATAGAAATTTATTTCTGGCAAGGAAAAAAAAAATTTAAGGCTGTTCTGCCATCTGCTGGACAAATGAGGAATAGCGAGGAATTTGTTAGGAAATTTCCAGGCCTCAGTTACATAGTGGTGTAGTGGCAGTTTCACTTTGTCTATATGTAAACCTGTCTTTGCTGCTCTTCCAGTTCTGATTATTCTCCCTCCCTCCCTCCTTCCCTCCCTCCTTTCTCCTCCCCTTTCCCCTTCCTCTCCCTCACTCTATGCGTACACACACAAGCCAGAAGTTGACACTGAGTTGACGTAATTTTTGAGATCCTGTCTCTCACTGATCTCACTGGAGCGCACAGCTTTGGCTATCTTGGACAGACAACAAATCCCGGAGATCTTCCTGCTTCCACTTCCAATGCCAGGTTTTCGGTTTGTTTGTTTGTTTTTAATGTGAGGGTTTGAGAATCCAAACTCAGGTCCTCATACTTGTAACTGACCATCAAGCGAGTTACCTACTGAGCCATCTCCCAATCCCTGCTGTTCTGTTTTTTTCAGGGCACACTTTTAAGCTCAGTTTGAGGGGCATGAGAGATGGTTCAGAGGTTAGTAGCACTTGATGCTCTTCTAGAGGCTCCAAGTTTGAGTCTCGTGCTCACATGGGGGATTCACCAGTTACAGACAGAACACAGTCCTTCAGCCTCTGTGAGGCACCAGGCGTGCACATGGCACGTGGGTGTATGTGTAGCAAAATGCTCATCCACAGAAAATTCTTTTTAAAACAAAGACTCAGGTTGAGAAACAGATGAGCTGTTATGTTTTGCAATCCCGTAATTATGTTATTACTAATGATCTTTACCACTTAATGTTCAACTGGAGGCAGAGATGACGGGACATTTCGGCAGCCTCAATCTCTGCAACTCACATTCCAAGTGTCTCTGCTTTGTTCTAGTGTTTGCTGCAGGAGAACAAATGCTGTCTGTGGAGGAAGACGGTCTCCTCACAATGATGCAGAGAATATATTGATCCCAAATGGGAGGCTCCAAGTACTGACTCCAACAACAAGGGCCAATGCAGAGCAAAAAGGCCCTGTTTTTTGTGTTCTGTCCCTGTCTTTGAACTTCCTCTTAGAAGACAAAGGCAAATGCACCTATTGTGCTGGTCTCTCCATGGTGCCCCATGGTTCCCTTCTCTTTCTCCTTAGTCTTTATCATCTAACAACACTGTTGCATGTATTTTACTCACTTAAGTGAATGCATGTGTGTTTGTGTGTGTGTGTGTGTATGTATGTATGTATGTATGTATGTATGTATGTATATATGTACATATGTGTGTATGTATGTATTGTTGGGGTCCAAGAGTCACTCCATGCCACACGTACATTGATCTCAGTCAGACAGGGATAGTTTATTGACCATTCACTCCAGGACAAAATGATCATGGCTACAGACCAGACTCAGGAGCTGACTGTGACCATGAATGTTTCCCACAGCCAGTTTATAAAGGCAAAAACCACACTGAGCGCATGTGTAGGTGCAAGAAGTGCTGCCCGGTGGTCAGCTCTGACTCAGGTCATTTTGGCTGGCTAGCTAGAATAATTCTAACTGACCTTTGTTTTGACTAGTCCCAAGCAAAGCTTATGGTTCTGGAATTTCTTAAGATTAACAAACCTCAAAACATAACAGGGTATATGGTCAGACTGACCTGCTCTGAGTCACGCTATTTTTCTGTGTCAGTAACAATATGAAATGACTGGCAGGCATGGAACAAAATGGCTGCAGCTATACTGGGGGAGCAGGCTTCAATGTGTGTGTGTATACTTATATTTACACATACATACATACATACATACATACATACATTCTTGGGTTGTCCTGGCTGGTCTCTAATTCTTGGCCTTAAAATAATCTTCCTACATCGACCTCAGGATTGGCTGGATCAGGACATGCATACTTGTTTGTTAATAAGCATTTGCTTATTTTTGTGGTTTGTTTCCTTCCATTATGATATAAGCTCACCAGGGCTTTGTCCTTAATTTCTGTGGGGCCCTCAGGATCTAGGACAGTGCCTGCCATCTACTGGCATCAGGAAGTATGTATGGGGCCAGTGAGATGGCTTAGTGGGTAAAAGAGCTTGCCACCAAGTCGGACCTGAGACTGGTCTCCAAGACAAAAGGAGGAAGGAGAGAATTGTCTGCTGTAGGTGTCCTTTGACCTCCACATGTGCGCTGTGGCACTTGCATGTAGGCACATAAACACATGTAGAAAAGTAAAAAAATATATATGAGATTTATTCATCTTATTTGATGTGTGTGACTGTTTTGCCTACATGTATGTGTACCATGTGCAAGCCTGGTGCCCCAGGAGGCCAGGAAGAAGGCATCAGATCCCCTGGAACTAAAATTACAGATGGTTGTGAGCTGCTATGTGGGTGTTGGGACTTGAACCCAGGTACTCTGCAAAAACAAATGCTCTTAACTGCCGAGCCATCTCTCCAATTCTCAGTGGAGGAAAATTAAACAGTATTTTTTTTTTTTTTTAAAAAAAAACAAGTGACATCCTGGCCTTTTCACCTAACACGGTCACAGTACCAGGTTTTAACAGACTTGCCATTTCTGTCTCAGCTGTGTGAGGACCTTCTGCAGAGATTTAAAGGCTGCTGTGTCAGGGTTAGCCACAAGAGAAAGGCATGTATGAGGCGAGCAGGCTTGGCCTAGCTGTCTTACCCAGTCACTAAGGGAGCAAGGGACTCTAGGAGGGCTTGGGAGACTCAGAAGGTAGAGAACTGGACGAGGTCAAACCAAGAAGGCCGAGTATAAATGAAGACTTAGGAAATCCTGCCTGAAGCACACAGATAATTGGTGATTTATGAGTCTGTGTAAAATTATATAATAGGAAGCCTAACGTGGTAGTGCACTCCTTTAATCCCAGCACTTGGGAGGCAGACGCAGGCTGATCCTTGGGTTCGAGGTCATCCTGGTCTACAGAATGAGTTCCAGGAAAGCCAGGGCTACACAGAGAAACCCTGTTTCAACAAACAATACAAATATAACATAAAAATATACATATTTATATGTATTTTCACACACACACCCAGCTCTTACAGTGGTTCCGTACCCCAAACAATACAAATATAACATAAAATATACATATTTATATGTATTTACACACACACGCACCCAGCTCTTACAGTGGTCCAGTACTGTATTGAAGAATTGCATGACATGTGCATAGTTTTTTTTTTGACAGCCTTATTTACATAAACAATTGAGGATTCAGTTTATGTAACTCACTTGTGTGTTGATCTGCTGAATACAAAGCACAGATCAGTTCTACCTCCGCCCGGACACTCCTTCCAAGATAGAAAAAAAAGTGCTTTCATTGGTTTGATAATGCTTTTGTGACTTATTTATTGTGTGACCTACGTCACCTGTAAATAGAGTAATAGTTGTCCTTAACTCATAGAGATGAAGAAATGACAGACAGAAAGCGCTTTTGCCTTGTGCCATACTTTATAGCAGCATCGAACTCAGGAAGAGGAAATAGCCAACTACAGAGTTTTCTTTTTCCTTTCCTTCTTACCTAAGTTCCCAGCAGACCCCTCTCAACGGATCCCTTTAGAGGTTAAAAATAAAGGTGTAGGTAGCTCCACCTCCTTACTAGAATTTCTTCCGTCCGTCCTCTTCCGGTTAGCGAGGGAATGATCGCATTTCACAGGACAAAGGCATTTTACTAATGGTTCTGCTTCCCCATCTTTTCCACCCCGAAACTGGTGATCTGGTGCGTTCTCTCTGGAAGATGACAGTCTCTGGGCGCCAGAGGCTCCCCGAAGCTTCACAGACCCAAGAGGCCAGGACTACAACTCCCAGAATCCTGAGCTCCAGGACGCGCGCGTGCGTCGTAAGTGGCGAAGTGGGTGGGGCGAAGGTGTACTTGATCGTGGGTTCCCGGGCAGGTCCTCTGTTGTAGCGCTCTCTACTCTGGGAGCTTTGGTGCTTTTAGCACAGGTCCAGGGGCAGGAGGAACTAGTGTCGGGCCTTCGGCACCTTCTTACGTCTTGAACAGGCCAGTCCCCGAAGGGTTAGGCTGAAGCGAGCGCAGGCTGTGTCCAGGTCCAGCGCCTTCATGGTCCGTCTCTAGGAACAGCCCTGGAGAGGCGTGGAGGGGAAGAGTGCGAAGCTTGCGGGTCATCTACCTGGCCCATTCCGGATTTCCAGGAAGCTCCGGAGAAGCTGTCCTCCTGCCCTGTGAGGAGACTTGTTCGAACTCAGGCTGGCTATGAAGAGCGACGTCTCGACTTCTGCAGCCCCTTTGAAAGGGCTCGTGGGCCCTCTGCGGAGCAGCGAGCCCGCGCTCGCCCTCCCGGCCGTGTCACCCGCGGTGCACCTGCTGGAAGAGGCGGCCGACCTGTTGGTGGTGCACCTGGACTTCCATGCTGCACTAGAGACTTGCGAACGAGCCTGGCAGAGCCTGGCGGAGGAGCCCGCGAGTGGCACGTACGTGCTGGGCAGTGTTCCTTTCCGGATCCTTGTTGGGGAGGAACTCGGTCTCAGAATTTCTGGCATTGCGAGATTGTGCCAACCTTACACCTTGCTTTCCCCAGAGGATCCTCTCTGAGAGAGGCTGGTTGCTCATCCTGCACCCGTGATACTGTACAATGAAGTCTAATCATGCAACAGTTTGGAGGGACGCCACAGCCGATTCGTTGCCTACCTTTTCAGGGCAGGAGGACAGGGTTTGTTAAGTGTTCAGTCGTAAGGAGGTTCAGTAAGCAGAAGGACTCCTTTGGGAACCCTCATTCATTACTGGCCTTGGCAGAATCTTGGAAAATGGGGGATCAAGGCAGAAGCACACTGCTCTGGTCCTGTTGAAGGACTGGGTGAATTGCCTTTGGATTGTTTTACATGGCTTTTTCTCATGCATTGGACTCATCTGGCAGCTGGGGGCACCATTTCTCTGTGGAGTGTAAACCTTCCTCAGAGCTGTGTGAGGCCACACTAGAGGAGGGAGTAGTCAGAACAGTCAGAGTTGACTGCAGAGAAGCAAACACTGGAGAGACTTGACTGTGGTTTTAGGGGGATGAAGGCTGCACCTCGAATGTTGAGGGCTTTGCCTATGTCCATTGGATATAGTTTTATAGGGTTTTTTCCCCCTTCATTTTGAGAGGGTTTCTCTGTGTAGCCCTGACCTGTAACTCATTATGTAGACCTTGCTGGACTCAAACTCAGAGATTCACCTGCCTCTGCCTCTCAGTTGCTGGGATTAGAGGCGTGTGCCACCACTGTCTGGCTGAACATAGATAGTTCTAAAAGACCAGTTAAGTTCCTATATGAGCACCCAGCCAGAAGCCTCACCCAAGCCCATTTCTCAGTCAGCACACTCTCAACCCCCACTCTCCTCCACTTGCTGCATGTTCGTGGTGTGCTATTCCCACATGGTTACCTTTTTGTTGTTGAATTCTCATTCCACTCGGATGCAGAGATGTCTGTTGGGCAGTAGCTCTAAAAGGTTCCCAGAACTTAACTCCAGGCTGGAAGGGCAGCCCAAGAGACCAGTGGTGAGGTCTGGGCCAATAAATAACAGAAAAGGTAAAGGTAGTACCTTCTGAATTGGCTATTGACTTCTGACATTGGCTTCCTTTCCCAGTGTGGAAGATGGCGTGGAGAGAGGGGAAACACATCTGAATCTGACTTGTGTTTTCTGTTGTCAGTGTTGAGGAAGTGAAATGCTCCCTGTGTGTTGTGGGGATCCAGGCTCTGGCCGAAATGGATCGATGGAGAGAAGCCCTGTCCTGGGTCCTCCAGTATTACCAGGTTCCCGAGAAGCTGCCTCCCAAAGTCCTGGAGCTGTGGTATGTCCTTGTGCTAGAGCTGGGTCAGGATGGGATCAGGGGTCCTCGTGAGTCAGGGTCTCCTGACTCTTTTGTCCTCATTCCCAGTCAGTTCCCCTCAAATTCGGGTCTCCTCACCTTGTTCAGACCTTAACACCACGGCAACTAAGGATGAGAAACAGGCATTTGGGAGTAGGCTAGAAGAAAAGAGCACACACACAAGATAGTAATGAAGCAGGCTGACAGGTGGACAGAGCCAGTCACGCTTCCTGATGCCTGCGGGGAATCTCTAATTCTTAAAAAAAATTATGTGTATGTGGGTATGTGTATAAGTGGTATGTGTGTGGTATATGTGCGTGTGTACATATGGGTACACCTGCATGTGCACGTGGAGATCAGAGAAGGGCACTTGGAGTCCTCTGTCACTCTCTGCTTTATTCCTTTGAGGCAGGGTCTTTCCCTGAACCTCACATTCTTTCTTAGCTGGGCTGATAGCTAGCAAGCGCCAGTGATCCCCCTGGCTCTTCCCCCTCAGTGCTGGGATTACAGGGGTGGGTGTAGCCACATCCAGCTTGTTCACGGCTGCGAGGGTCCCAACTCTGGGCCTCAGGCTTGCATAGCAAGTATTTTAGGTTTTGTTTTATTATGTGTAAGGGTGTTTGGCCTGAGTGTTTGTCTGTACTGCATGCATTGTGTGTCTGCACTACATGTGTGCCTAATGCCCACAGATGCCAGAAGAGGGCATTGGATTCCCTGGAACTGTGGTTGCAGACCGTTGTGAACTCCATGTGGGTGCTGAGAATCAAACCTGGATGTCCAGGAGGAAAAACCAGTGCTCTTAACTTCTGAGCATCTCTCCAGCCCTCAGTCTCTAATTCTTAAAAAATGTTATTATTTTTAAAAGTTATTAGTGTGTGTGTACAGGAGTGCTGGTGCTCTTGGAGACCAGAAGATGGTCTCAGATACCCAGAGCTGGAGTTAAAGGTGCTTTCGAGCTGCCCAGTGTCATTGCTGTGAATAAAACTCCAGTACTTTGCAAGAGCAGTGCTCATTCTTATCACTGTCTCCCACCCCAGTCTCTATTATTATTTTAAAGATTTCTTTATATATATATATATATTGTCACTCCAGAAGAGGGCATCAGATCCCATTACAGATGGTTGTAGCCATCATGTGGTTGCTGGGAATTGAACTCAGGACCTTTGGAATAGCAGTCAGTATTCTTAACCACTGAGCTATCTCTCTAGCCCCTGGTCTCTTAACTCTTAACAGTGTTCATGCCCCACAGGGACAGGCTAGAGGACCTGGGAGGATAGGATTATAGACATTTGTGGTTTTGAGGATAAACCCCTAGAGAGCACTGATTCTTCTTTTTGGGGACTGTGTTTTTTGGGGACACAGCATCCTTTTATACAGCAAAATGAAAGAGCCCGGAGCTGTGCTGGATGTGGCCGATGCCTGGCTCCAAGACCCAGATAACCAGGGCCTTCCTGAGTATGCATCACTGGCCCAACTCCACCTGTTCCGGCTGCTGCTACCCTCGGGTCGCTTGTCAGAGGCTGAGGCGCTGGCAGTGGGCTCTGCGGCCTTCAGTGAGGAGCAGAGGCTAGAAGTGCTCCAGACCATCCACACCGCAAGACAACAGCACATGCAGGAGCACTCGAACTCCCAAGAGCCCCAGAAGCTGAGCCAGGAAGGTAGGACATCGGGGCTTTGTGGCTGCTGCAGAGCGGTCCCTTGGCACCCCCTGTACATTCCTGGGTTTCTTAAGCTTAGGAACGTAAGGCTGACTCTGTGTTGTATACAAACTAAGCAAGACTCTGAAGGCAGAGTGGAAGGAGAGTCTCACATGGGGAGGTGGGGCAGGGCCTCCTGACCCTGACTTGTCTCTTGAAAAGTCACTTCCCTTTGGGGTCTGATCAGGCATCACCTCCTTGGGATCCTCTCGATAGATTTTTTGCTTCCATCACACTGGTGTGGAGCTGTTATCCCTCCTTCAAACACTGTCCTTAATACACACGGAACTTAACTCTGTAACTTATGAAATAAAGATGGCCTTCTTCTGCTCTAAGTCCATCTGCCTTCACTGATCTAGAGCTTTTGAGTGTTTTGTTTTCTCAGCTGAGGGCTGCCTTGTTCTTTAGCATACAGTTGTGCTACCACTGGCTTCTGGTACTGTCCTTACAAGGCCGTGGAGCAGACTTGGGAGTGGGGTTGTTCTGTTCCAGGAACTTTAAAGGCCCTTGGCCCTCCTGCTCAGGCCTTTCAGTCCCTCTCACCTCAGTCTGTGTGTGAAGACTTCCAGGGCTAGAAAATCACCTGTCTCCTGAAGCAGGGCTTTCTAATTTTTAAAAGAAGATAAATTTTATTTTAAATTATGTCTGTGCATTTGACTGTGTGTGGATATGTGCATGTGAGTGTAGGTACCCATGAAGGCCAGAGGCATCAGATCCTTCTGGAGCAGAAGTTACAGGCAGTTGTGAGAACCACAATGTGGGTTCCAGGAAGTGAACATATAATGTGTGTGTGTGTGTGTGTGTATGTGTGTGTATGTGTGTATATGTGTGTGTGTCTCTGTGTGTGTGCATGTGTGTGTATATATGTGTGTGTATATGTGTGTATGTGTGTGTGTATGTGTGTGTATGTGTGTGTGTGTATGTGTGTGTATGTGTGTGTATGTGTGTGTGTGTATGTGTGTCTCTGTGTGTGTATCTCTGTGTGTGTGCATGTGTGTGTGTATATGTGTGTGTATGTGTGTGTGTGTATGTGTGTGTGTGCATGTGTGTCTCTGTGTGTGTCTCTGTATGTGTGTATGTGTGTGTGTGTGTGCAAGCTTGGTTATAAAAAAGAGGGTGCATCCCTTTTATTTGCTATGATATCACTTTATTGTGTGGTGGAATAAATAAACAAGAATTTAGATATGGCAAAAATGGTTGGAAATTAGAAAACGAAACCAAAACACAGAAATTTATCAGGTTGAAAGACTGTACAATTTAGTGAACTTCTATGCAGTTTGAATAGCCATTTGGAAGAGAAGCCGTGGAGTTTCACACTGGAATTATACTTTTATATCAAATACATTTTTATGTGCTTATCCACCACCAGAAACAAAATAACCATTTCAGAGCAGAACTAGAAGAACAATTAGCTGTATCCACTCTTCCAGCACCTTCTGTCTTTGGACAGCTTAGGGATTGTTAAAGCTTCTTCTTTTTAAAATATACAGGAAAGCCTATTATTTTAATCAGGAAACTGTAATCATGTTCTCCAAAGTACACCTCCAAATCTATCCTGCTGGGATAGAGTCACTTCTTTGTTAGCAGGTTGTGATTTTGGGGGATGTCCAAGCCCACCACCATTGTCTTGTTAGGTTTTACTGCTGTGATAAAACACCACGCCTAAAAGCAACTTGAGGAGGAAAGAGTTTATTTCATCTTACATTCTCCAGCACAGTCCATCACTAAAGGCGACAGGGCAGGAGCAGATGCAGAGAGCATGGAGGGTGCTGCTTACTGGCATGCTCCATAGGACTTGCTCAGCCTGCTTTCTTATGCAACTCAGGACCTAAGCCCAGGGATGGTCCTGTCCCTCACCACTCCCCCATGGGATAGCCTCAGCCACATCAATGATTAATCAAGAAAATGTCCCACAGGCTTACCCATGGGCAATCTGGTAGGGGCATTTTCTCAGTAGAGGTTCTCTCTCCCCAAACAATTCTAGACATGAGAATGAGCTCAACCGTAACCTGTGTGACAAGTCCAGGAGGTCCTGTCAGGACAGGCATCGCTTGGTTTTGGACTGCTGGGATTCATGATCTCATTCAGAATCCCAGTCTTGAGTTTTCTACTGCAGATATTAAAGGCCCTCTGTTTCTCCGTGTTAATGTGTCACAAGTAAGGCTCTGACTTACTTTACACAAGTCAGTTCGTAACATGAAGCATGCTTACACAGATGCATGGGTCTTGTATGCACTGACTGCATCTTCATATAGCCTGTCCTTAAACCATCTTGGATAGCTGTGGACCTGCCAGGTCACAAAGATCCATACAGCTCAGTGGTAGTATACTTGCCAAGCACCTACAAAGTCTGGGACCCAGCCTCAGCACCACAAAAGCAAAGTCAAACCAACCCCCTGAGCAAACGGTGCCTTTTGTTTTTTGTTTTGTTTTTTGTTTGTTTGTTTTTTGTTTGTTTGTTTGTTTTTGAGCTTTCAGTATTTTCTTTTGAACTATTTAATGAACTGTGCAAGGAAATTGTTCTCATCTGGTTTGGATTGACTCTTCAGATCTGATTTGCATGACTCACCCTGCGATGATGCTCTGTCCCCTTGCCAGGTTCATTCTCCCGTAAGCTGCTATCACTGCTGATCCTGCTTCGACGGCTTTGGGGCTCTGCGGTGAGCCATCTCCTCTCCCAGCCCTTCAGAAAGGGCCTCCTGGCTGCCTTGATCCTCTGTCTCTTGGTTCTACGGTTTGACCCAGGTGAGTGAAGGGTGTGACATCAAGGTCTGTGAGAGCAGGGAGCCACCTCCTGTGACACTGGGCCTCGTCCACAAAGAACAAGAGTCTACCTCACCTGGAGGAGAGACCAGGCCTAGAACAGTTGGAGAACATTTCCCTGCCACCCTGCATACTGATGGACTCACCTAGGCCCTGCTCCATCCAGGGGTGACCTCTAGTCAGAACACAACATAAAGAAGCTTCCTCACGGTAACACCTAAAATAGAGTGTCTTGATCCAGGTGTCGCCTAGCTAGTGTGACCCTGAAATTGTAAATGAAAGTCTAAAGTATTTAGAAGATGTGGGAAAATAATTTGAAACAGCTAAATATTATGGTTTATAGAATTTTCCCTGACTGATATGTGTTGGGTCTTTGGGTGATTAATCTCTTCTGCCTCACTGTGAAGTAGGGGTGAGACTTGTGAAAACACCTGTGTAGGTCCCTCAGATACACAGACACTGGGCCACAGTTAGGTGACTGACTGCGTTTCAGAAACACCCTCTCCCACTTAAAAAAAAAAACAAAAAACAACAAAAAAGACAAGTCTTGCTGTATAGTGCAGAATGGCACCAAAGCTTTTGTCTCTGCCTCCTAAATGCTGGGGTTGCCAGCTGCATCAGCAAGCCAGGGTTCTGCTTTACCCTCTATGGGTTGTTAAGTAGTCTGTACTTTTCTCAAGAATTTAGATGTAGGTTAGAGTTATGCAACTTTCAGAACCAAGGAGAAATGAGAAGCCTTTCATTTTCTTTCACTGTTGGTTGAAAAATCTAATAACCAGAGTGACTGGACCAGAGTCACACAGTCTGCCTGTTTTTAAAGCTGCCACCTTTACCTGTAGGTCCCTGTTTTCTTCACTTCCCTGTCCTTTGTTGGACTCCGAGCAGGAATGTCCCCTCTGGATAGCCCTGTTGGTTATACAGGAAAGTCACCAACAGCTTCCAGAGACTGTACAGAACTGACACACCTAACGTGGGAAGCTAATTCTCAGTGCTGGAAAACCACGTTTGAAAAAGCCAAGTTTTTTTTGAGTGACTTCCCATCTGTCCTTGACTCTCTACTTTGTATATTTGATAAGAATTTATAAATTCCTTATGACTTCCCCTAAACCCTGATCTCCTAAATGGTGACAAAAGAAAGCCATTCGAACTTGGGTGTGTACTGTGCAGCTCAGAGCTTCCTCAGGAGAGGAGGACCTGGGGGGTGGGGGTGGGGCTGCAGATAGAACTTGGGAGAAAGAAGGTCAGTTACTTTAAAGAAAAATAACATATATGGAGGGCTGGGGGTAGAGTTAGGCAGCATATGGCATACGTACATATATGAAGGACTGGGTTTCATCCCTAGCCTTAGAGGGATAAACGTCTTTCTTCCCACTGCTCTTACTGTGTGTGTGTGTGTGTGTGTGTGTGTGAGAGAGAGAGAGAGAAAGAGAGAGAGAGAGAGAGAGAGAGAGAGAGAGAGAGAGAGAGAGAGA
>NW_021621449.1:1442277-1457375 GCF_004785775.1 Grammomys surdaster
GAGAGAGAGAGAGAGAGAGAGAGAGAGAGAGAGAGAGAGAGAGAGAGCGAGCGCACAGATGTTTACAGTAACTTGGATGCTAGAGGTTGATGTGGGTTCCTCCACATGATGATGATGACAGTGATGACGATGACCCGGGATTAGTTGAGAGCCTTGTACCTGAGGAGTGACTGTGCTATCACTGAGCTCCAGCCCCAGCCCCTCTACTGTAGGTTTTTTGATTTTTCAAGACAGGGTTTCTCTGTGTAGCCCTGGCTGTCCTGGACTTTGTAGAACAGGCTGATTTCGAACTCAGAAATCCGCCTGCCTCTGCCTCCCAAGTGCTGGGATTAAAGACGTGCGCCACCACTGCCTGGCTGCACTACTGTAGTTTTCGAGAGAGTCTCTTTACTGAACCTAGAGCTTGCCACGGGGTTACAGGCTTGTGCCCCCCATGCCGAGCTTTCAAGTGAGTGTTTGGGATTCAAACTTAGGTCTTCACACTTGTTCGGCAAGTACTTTACCTACTGAGCCATCTCCTTAGCCCTAAACACTGCTTCCCCCCATTTAGAGGGGCAGGTCTGTGGGTGTCTCATGGCCTTGCCCAGGCTGGCCTCAACTTCTCGTCCCAGCTGAAGCTCCTGTCCCAGTTTTCTAAGGTGCTGGGGCATTTTTTCTGTTTAAGAAAGAAGTATGTATTCCTTATTTTGGAGGCCAGTGATGAGCTCAGATACCATGCTTGCCTGGTATGTACTAAGGCCCGGGTTCAGTCCCCAGCACCACATAGAACTTGGTGTGATGGCTCACACCTGTAGTCCCAGCATTAAGAGATAAAAGCAGAAGGGTCAGTCATCCTTGCCTCTATAAGTTCCAGGCCAGCCTGGGCTACACAAGACCCTGTCTCAAACAGAATAAAACAACCTCCCCATATCAAACCAAAACAAAGGTAGAAATATATATTTCCTGTGTTTGTTTTTTAAGTCTTTAATCCAAACAAGGTAAGGAAACAAACGGTAGAGTTCTGTTTATTTTCAATGTAGTTAATTTGTGATCAAACTGTTGCGAGGCTCGGAACTGAAAAGCATAGAAAGGCACAAGTGTAGTGAAAGTCTTCCCTCTGGCTCTCCCAGTGGCAGCCGCTGCTGTCAGTGTTAGTAGTCATCTCTCTCAGGAAGTGGAGTTGGGGCTTAATAAACATTTGTTCTAGACTTAAAAAAATTTGTGTGTGTCTGCATGTGTATATGTGTACCCATGCATGCCTGGTTTTCTTGGAAGCTAGAAGTGTTGGGTCTTCTGAAACTTGAGTTACAAATGGTTATGAGCCTCCAATGTGGGTGCTGGGAACTGAGCCCAGGTCTTTGCAAGAGCAGCAAAGTGCCCTAAACTACTGAGCTATCACTCCAGTCCCAATAAAAAAAAATTAATAAAGGCCTTAACATGGGAATTGAGAAAGGCATTTGGAAGAAAGCAAGACACACCTGAGACACACTCAAGACACTGGAAGTGGTGTAGACTTCTCTGAGAGTCACCAGCGTCTGTGTAAATATCAGAAAGATTAAGATGTACTAAATCTGGATGTTTTTTCTAGAATTTTTAAAGTTACTGTAATTCAAGTGGCGAAAACATCTCAGAGAAAGAGAAATTCCCTGTTGCTGAGGAGGCTGTGAATGGCAGGAGCCTGGATGTGTTTTCTAGCTACCATGGAGGGGCTGAGGGAAGAACACTTAACGATAGTCTTTCCTTCCCCACAGCAGCTCCTTCTTCGCTGCCCTTCCTCTACCAGCTGACTCAGCTCTTCCGCCGGATCCAGAAGGCCACACTTTCTCGGCTCTACCCACTCGCCCTCCGGGACTGAGAGGTCCTACCTGGCTGCCTCTACCTCTTATAATCCATGTCTACAGAAACAGAAAAGTTGAGCCTAGTGGCTGGGTCCCAGATGGCACTGTGGGAGTGGGCCCATTCATTCTAGAAACAGTGACCAAGGCAGGTGAGCCATGGCTTGCTGCCTTTGAACCCTCCCTTTGGTATCCCACTGTGGCTGGCATCAAAGGGAGTGTGGGAACAGTGGAGCCCGAGGCCCAGCGTGCAAGTTGCCCAGTCCACTGCAACAGCTCCTTGAAAAGGGGGTGTTTAGGAGCAGGAGACATTCTGGTTTCTTGACAAAGGCAGAGGGTGACTTTCCAGATCAGGTGCCAAGGGAGCTGGCAGTTACAGACGTGTGACTGTAATGGCCCTTGGCCATTTATCTCTGAAAACTGCTGCACAGCTCAGTATTTGAATTTGAGTAAAACCAGAGGTCCCTCCTCCTCTGCACCCCTCTCCATACCCCTCCCCCATACTCCTCCCACAGATGCTGGAATCAGTCCACCATCCCCTCCCACTGGTCCGGCAGTGAGGCCCAGAGGCTTTCTTCTAGAGGCATTTTGCTGTTCAGACAGGATGTGGCTTCTGACCCACCCAGGTGGCCACTGGGAGCAAAGTGAGCCTGCCTGACCTTATCTCTGGGGAATGTGATCTTTCTTGGTGCCGCTGAGTCTTAGCTCAGTTTTCCAGCATGCCAGGGGCCAAGCGCTGCTCTCTGGGACCCAGTGTCTTATCACTGTACCCCACCATCTTTTGACCTGTCCAGCCAATTGTGTCTCACCACTGTCTCTCCTTGGTCCTTTCTCTGGGTCCTAGTCATAGTCTGTTGTTTGAATAATGCCCAAGTTTCTCGGCTCATGTGGTGTAAAAGTAGGCCAGGCTCAGGGCTGAGAGCTGAAAATGGAACTGGGTAATCAGGTGAGCCTAAGATCCATGGGAGCTGGGCCGAGGGGGTTGGGGGAGGGGAAAGGGGGCGGGGCAAAGGGACAACCCCACGGAGGAGGCACTGCACACGCCTCAGCATTTCTGTGTATGAAAATACAGAATCTTCTGGTGCCACCAGGATGGAGGCCCTCAGCCAGCCACTCACACCAGATCTCTGACAACGGATGGCTAGTGTGCAGAGGGTTTGCTAGCCTTTTGTTGCTTGATTTTTTTTTTTTTTTAGGGATTGTGAGTCAACAGAGGAAAGGAAACTTCACAGACTCTTAGAATTCCATCTAAATCTTGGCAACTTGGGAACTAGAACCATCATTTTTTGTCTGACTTTTAAATAGACCCTAGATCACTGGGGAGAGAAGGATTCAGGAAGGGTTGAAATCCCCTGACTGTGATTCCTTCACCACTGTTGCCCAACTTGGCCTTGAACGCCTGGGCTCCAGAGATCCACCCCTCCTGAGTGTCTGTGACTCACACACCTTATGACAATGGTTTTGAAATGAGGATCTGCACACTCACTGCCCTAGAAGAAACTCCTCAATGGCTTCCATGGCCCACAGCATTCAAATCCAGGTTCTTTCTAATGGAAACTTAGGTGCAGCAGGTTTGTCTGACAGCTCCCCTGCTGTGCTGCCCTATGCCCTGAGCAGACTGCATTCTAGCTGCCTGGCCCTCCTCAGGCCTCCCTGCCATGGCTTAGCTGTAACCGCTGAAGGGTCTTGTAGCAGCTCTGCTGCAGATCCTTGGCTTTTCAGGCTCACATAAGGGTTACCTAGCATTCTTTGCTTCCCAGCCCCTGTCTCCTGCTCTTCCTGCAGTAGGGCATGGTGGTGGTGGGACTGTCTGCCATGCTGTAAGCCCCGTGAGGCTGCAGAGCCCGGCTGGCAGCGTTTGAGTCGGGCTCGCATTCCTGTGTGGGCGACTGTTGGCCAGGGCTCAGCCTTCTTGTCTGTAAGTCGGTCCTCCTCTCACAGGGCCTCTTCCACGAGTAAACGGGCACTTAGGACTCTTGGCGCTTTCGACAGCCCTGAGGAAGAGTTCTTGTGAGCAGTGGCTATTCCCAGGCCCAGCTGAGCGTGGGCGGGTACTCCGGGGTGAGTGGACCGATGGAAGAGGGTATGCTCTTCTGGTGCGTGTGCAGTCCTGTGCTGTGAACTCCCTGTACAGATCGGCTTGTCTTTCTGCTCTGTCTGCCACTCCTCACAGTCGTGCTGCTGGTGGCCCACAGGGCTCTGGCTATTTTACCTGACTGCTGCAGGGGTGTCTGTGCCCTAACCACCTGCCTATCAGGTGAGAAACCCAAACTGCTGCTGTTACCTTCACCTTTCCAAGGATGTGGGCTGGTCCTCCGCTCTGGGCCTAAAGAGGTCAGAGTGAAGGGAGGGCCTTCTTGGTAGACAAGCACTAGCCTTCAGCCAAAGGTAGCTTTTGAGCATTTGAACTGTGGCTCATCCATGTGGACACGTGCTATGATTGGAAAACATACACACTGGATTTCAAAGACCAAGTACTAAAAAATAAAATTAAAAAATGGAAATACAAAGATTTTTATATTGATTGTATGTGGAAATGATAATATTTTGGATATATTGGGTTAAATAAAATCAATTAAACTAATTTCAGCTGTTTCTGCTTTATGTAGTGAGGCTTCTAGAATGTTTAAAATGTTTAGAATGTCTTATGCTGCTTGCATTTAGATAGTGCCATTTAAGACACTACACATACTGGCTAGTCTCAGAGGAGGATCAGTGTCCACAAAGAGCAGTGCATGCTGGGACTGGGAGATGTTGGGTCTAGAGAGTCTCAGTTGCAGATGGTATCTTTCAGCCACCTTCTTTTTTAGTTAACGAAACTGAGACTCAGAAAGGTGAAACCATTTGTCCTAAGTCACAGCCTGAATAAGACTCAGGCCTCCTGACCATCTACTGTTCTGTCACCCCCGCTCCGTCCCCCAGTCTTCTCTGTCATTCTCTAGCTGGAGTTCACTGTTAATAGGCAGACGTATCAGGGAATACCAGATAGAACTGATCAGCTCTCGGGTGTCTGCAGCGTGTGACGTGGCACAGACATTCTAACTTACGCAGTGCCCAGGACAGCAGGAGCAGCTGTCCTGTGGTTAGACAGGAGGCTGGGCTGGTGTGGGTGACAGAGATCAGGTAGAGGTGGGCAGGAAGCAGGATAGGCAGCACCTGAAGGAGATACGAAGTTCTAAGAAGATATGATGTGTAACATTCCCTGCCCTTTGCATGTATATGTCTGCACATATGTATACAAAGACCAGTAATAGAGTTTTACACATACAGAACAATGCCTAAGGTATAGAAGGGTTGTCATGGGACACAAAGCCTGTCCCTTGCCTTCATTCCCATGCCCCATTTTCTGCCTCAGGGCAGCTGCTGCTGGGTCCTCAGGTGTGTTCACCCTTTCTCTTATACAATGAGAGTGCACTGTTTTACACACCCTTACCAGATAAAGGAAAAACAAAACCAAAGCCAACTTCACTGATCCAGGTGACTTTGCTCCCTGTGCACACAGGTAGACCTGCTTCATTTTTTTCATAGTTGTATGACAAGATCACTTTCTCCTTTAAAAACAAAAACAAGCCCTGAGGAGATGGCTCAGTGGTTAAGCTCACTTGCTACATGGCAGAGGGCTTCCGTGTGCTTCTGGGCATCCACATGCTGACTCAGCCATCGGCATCTCCAGTTCCAGGGGATCAGACACATAGTGGTCTGAGAACAGCGTGTAGGGAATGGTCAGCCCGACTTTCTGCTCTTTGTATGGAAAAGCTGTAGGGTCAGTGGACTTTGACCTCCTAGTGTGGTGAGTTTACCTCTGCCCTAGTTAGGCAAGCTGCTTGTTCTTGACCCTGGCTGATCTTACCTGCTCATTGGAAGTTAACTGAGACATGCTTAAACGTAGGCAGGCCCCTGTGCCTTTCTTCCTCTGTGTTTTGCTTCCCTTCCTTGGTACTTTGGGGTTTTTTGTTTGTTTGTTTTTGTTTTGTTGTTTTGTTTTTCGAGACAGGGTTTCTCTGTATAGCCCTGGCTGTCCTGGAACTCACTCTGTAGACCAGGCTGGCCTCAAACTCAGAAATCTGCCTGCCTTTGCCTCCCAAGTGCTGGGATTAAAGGCATGCGCCACCACTGCCCAGCTACCTTTTTTTTTTTCTTTTTAGATATATTTATTTTATGTATGAATGTTCTCTCTTCATGTAGAGCTGCATGCCAGAAGAGGGCATCAGCTCACATTACAGATGGTTGTAAGCCACCATGTAGTTGCTGGTAATTGAACTCAGGACCTCTGGAAGAACAGATAGTGCTCTTAACTGTTGAGCCATCTCTCCAGCCCTTCCTTGGTACTTTAATTAGAAGTTAAATGCAATGAGCACGATGCCTTGAGAAGCTTTAGTGAGCCCTGCCCTGGATTAAGTAGATCCAGATGTTGTTAGTTAGCCTCTGGGCCTTTCGATAAAACACATGCTCGACTCTTTTTGACGCTGAGGGTAATTCAGGGTCTCACACCTGCTAAGCAAAACGTCTTCTACTCAGCTATCATTTTCCCTGTCTTAAAGCATTACTTCAACCTGTCCACCTATCTGAGGTCTTGCTTTTCACAACCTCAGTTGCCTCTGGTTAACCTCGGAGGGTACCAAACTGAAGACACACGATACAGTCAGGTTCAGAGAGAGAGAGAGAGAGAGAGAGAGAGAGAGAGAGAGAGAGAGAGAGAAAGAGAGGGGAGCATGCGATTAATTTCATACTGTGTCTAACTTATAAACTTAACATTTTATTTAACTGGTATGTATGTGCACAGGCATGGCACAGCATCTGTGGAGGCCAGAGGAAGACAGCCCGTGGGAGTTGGTTCTTTCCCTTCACCATGTGGGTCAGCTCAGGTCTTCAGGCTTGGCAGTCACCTTTACCTCCTGAGCCATCTTGCTGGCCCCCAATTTATTATCTTTATGATATATATGTCTATGATAAATATAGTAAGGAACACACACACACACACACACACACATTAGGATTTGCCATTATCCTCAGTCTCAGGCATCCACTAGGGAGGAGTTTCATTTCTTTGGGTACAATAGAGGTAGTGTGTGTGTATGTGTGTGTGTATGTGTGTGTATATGAATGTATGTATATGTATGTGTGTGTGTATGTGTGTGTGTGTGTGTGTATATGCATGTATATGTGTGTGTAGCACGATGATCCTCCTAATCTAGCTTGCCTCGAACTGAACTCATCACGTAGCAGAGACTGACCTTGAACTCCTGAGCTCTCTGCTTCTCCCCAGCGCTGGGACTGCAGGCCTGTGCTACCATGGGCACCAGCTTTCTAAAGCTGTTTGTTTTGTTTGTAATTTCAAGTACAACCCAGCAGATTGTACTTGAGAGGGATTGAGGGGTCACTGGGCATCGTCTGCTCCAAGAGAAGGGAAATGAACTTGGGAGGGGTCGACTGGGGACAGTGCCAGAGAAGCCTGGGATGGCTACATGCGCCAGCTTTTCACCACCTGCAAGGGTTTTGTGGCCCCCTTCTAGTCTTACTGCTATGGACCCAAGCTTATCTCTCTCCTACTTTCTGATAGCTTTTTGAAACCTTTTAACACTCCTCAACCCTTCCGTCCTACCTGAGGTAGGCGTGTTGATTAGAGGACACTGAAAAGTGTAAGATCATATTTGAAGTCTTGGTTGAAAATCCAGAGAATTTTTGTAGACATATTTCATTTGAAAAAAAAAGCCACTTTAACAGTAATATCAGTGTTACTTATATGGAGATATTTCTTGGGCAGAACATCAATTTGTTTGGATAAACTGTAACCAACAGTCCCCACCTTCAGAGGTGTTAGGCTCTGGAAAAAAAAAAATTTGGGCTGGGCGGTGGTGGCGCACGCCTTTAATCCCAGCACTTGGGAGGCAGAGACAGGCGGATTTCTGAGTTTGAGGCCAGCCTGGTCTACAGAGTGAGTTCCAGGACAGCCAGGGCTACACAGAGAAACCGTGTCTCGAAAAAAACAAAACAAAACAAAAAAAAACCCAAAAACAAAAAAACAAAAAAACGTTCATACTTCTTCCTATATTAGAGCTAGAGTCCAGGATCTAGACCAGGAGCTGACGCTCTGCCCAGCTCTTCCTCCAGCCCTTCATCTTTGTGTAAAATGCTGATTTTCCCACGCTGGCAGTGCAGCAGTCCTTGCTAAGCTCCATGCCTCCCCCTCCCCTGTGGGGCTGTGGAAGGTGACGTGTGTGGGGAGGTGGGTAGGGAATATGGTCTAGGGTCCTTCTCTTACCCTTTGCGTTTTACTTCTGTGAGTCCAACCACTGCTGACTTTATTTGGAAGTTTCCTGGCTCTGTTCTGACCCCAAGGTTTACTTGACCCCATTTCCAGCTGTGGAGAGCGTGTGGACTCACGTGGTCTCCACATTCCCCATCCCAGCTGCTCACCTGCATTCTTGTTCCTCGTTGGGTTAGTTCACTCCAAGGTTTTCAAAATGTTCTTTGTTTTTCCATAGTTTCTCTGACATGTAGCTACTCGATGCTTAGTCTGCTCCTCTTTCTGTGGGGGCCAACGCTGTTGCCACTTTTGAAATATGTTTTCCTTTTCAGACATTTTCTTGCACTAAATAATAAATCATTCACCAGATGTGGTGGCACACACCTTGAATCCCAGCGCTCAGGAGGTAGAGGCAAAGTGGATCTCTGAGTTGAGGCCAGCCTGGTCTACAGAGTGAGATCCAGGACAGCCAGGACTGCCAGGGCAGCCAGGGCTACATTCATTTCATTCAGTCAAGAGACGTGTTTGGAGGAGGCTAATAGCGTGTTCTTCTTGCCTCATATTCCTTAGCTGCGTGTCACCCCGCTCCGTGTGTCAGCCGCCTTTCTAAGTACTTTCCATATATTAGCAAATTCTATCTTGCAACACATCAGTGAGGCAGGGCTGGAGATGACAAACCAGGTAAACTAGGGCTTAGTAACTTACGTGCTGGGCTTTGTTTGGCTGTTAAGGGGTGCTGGGATTGTAAACTAGGCTGACTGGCACCCAAGATCAAATTCTTACCTTCCATTTTTGCACCTAGGATGAAGCTGTATTTGTAAGAGGGCGTGTAATGAGGGCGTGTAATGAAGATGAGTTGGATGAAGTCGGAGTTTGGTCTTGAGTATCGGAGGAAGGAAGGAATAGAAGCAGCAGGAGTTGGGGAACGATAAAGGCAAACATCAAGCCTATGGAGTGAGGGGCAGGGAGGAGGCAGCTTTGGTGTCTGTTTCATACTATACTTGCTTAGCTCACCAGCACTGGACTGCCAGTGACAACAGTGACAGCTTGTTGGTTCCATCAAGATAACTCAGGTGGATGAGCCACACTCCTGGTTGCCCCTGGCCTTAGCTGGATTCCAGCAGATAAGCTGCCTCTTCCAAGGTTGTCTGAGAGTCTGTTCCCTCTTCTTAGTCTAGTACAAAGGTGGGAGCTGGCGAAATTGCCTGTGATCCTGTGATGCTGCCATACCTAGTCCTGATCTTTTTTTGGCAGTAGATGCTAGCTAACCTCCTTCTGGCAAACACTCAGATCTAGAAAATTCTGAGGATCCTAGCCCCTCTTCTCTCTGTAGTAGTATAGTGTTCTGTTCGTTCGTGGATTTTATGGTCTCCTAGAGGAGTGACAAAGACTTGTTTTTATAGGTATTGCAGACAGGGACAAAAGACATTCTCGTGTGTGTGTGTGTGTGTGTGTGTGTGTGTGTGTGTGTGTGTGTGTATTTTAGAACTCAGAGTCTTGTGCATGCTAAGCACAAACTACTGCCAAGCTACAAGGATTAGTAATCCCTTCAGGGTTTTTTTTTTTAAACAAGGTATATGGGATGGTTTCTATATGCTTGGCCCAGGGAGTGGCACTATTAGAAGGAGTGGCCCCGTTGGAGTAGGTGTGTCACTGTGGTTGTGGGCTTTAAGACCCTAATCATAACTGCCTGGAAGCCAGTATTCTGCTAGCAGCCTTCAGATGAAGATATAGAACTCTCAGTTTCTCCTGCACCATGCCTGCCTGGATGCTGCCACGGTCCCCGCCTTGATGATAATGGACTGAACCTCTGAACCTGTAAGCCAGCCCCAATGAAATGTTTTCCTTATAAGAGTTGCCCTGGTCATGTTATCTGTTCATAGTAGATATATAAGCGAATATACTAAGATAGCATATACTGGGAGGAATAAATAAATTAAAAAACCCAACAAAGTATATACTCAATGGCAGACTTTTGTTGTATGAGGGAGTGGGCCCTGTGAAATGGTATTTAGGAGTCTGGTTCCTGCCAGACAGTGGTTTCGCACGCCTTTAATCCCAGCACTTGGGAGGCAGAGGCAGGAGGATTTCTCAGTTCGAGGCCAGCCTGGTCTACAGAGTGAGTTCCAGGACAGCCAGGGCTATACAGAGAAACCCTGTCTCGAAAAATAAAAAAAACAAATCCAAAAACAAAACAGGAATCTGGTTCCTGAGACTTTAATTTGTGAATTGATATCTTGTTCCCGTTGTTTTGACAAATCATCTTTCCAGTGCCTCAGTTTCTTTAAAATATGCAGGTGGTTATCTGAGTTGACTTGACTTTAGATGTCTCAGGGATCTAAGCTTTAGAGGCTGGCCTCTGAAGCGATCGATGAAGGAGATGATAAGTTTTCCTTGGTCCCTTCACCTTAATGGCCTCTGTATTTTGTTCTCTGTACAGTCTTGACTTTCAGCTTCAAGTACTCACTGCCTCCCAGTCCCTTCTACTGAGCTCCATGTGTGGTGTGTGTGTGATTAACTGGCATCATTAAAAGCCCACCACCATAGTCTGTGATGCCACTGGAGGCCATGTTGGTGTCAGTGGTCCACGCTACTCCCCCAGGCTGAGATGAAGCTCAAGATCCATGTGGATGTAAGTGGTCAGTCCTGCTGACTGCTGACTTGGTGAGGTCCTCACCTTGGGGGTCTATGCTGATGCAAGTGGCATGTGTAGCCACCGGAGGCCATGATGAGACCCCAAGGTCTGTGCAGCCACTGAGGGCCATGAGTAGATCAGGGTCTAGATATGGCCAAAGGCTGGGTTGATGTCTGTGTCCCATATTGCCACCAAAGGCCATGCAGATATCTGTGGTTTGGACTGCCACCTGAAGCCATGTTGATGTCCGAGGGCCTTGCCGAGCTGGTCCTGCCCCTTGCTGGCTGCTAGCATAGGAGAAAGCTGGCCCAAGTGGTATGGGAAAGCTGTCCTGCCCCTTGCTGGCTACCATTCAGTGGCATGGAGGCCTGGTGGAGGCCTAGGCTACCACCTAGGCCCAGTCCAGGCCTTTAAGTTAGCCCATCCCGACATCTCTCCCATCTGTGAGCTGCTGGGTCTTGTGGTGAAGGAGCTGGTCTTTTGGAACCAAAGCTGCAGGATCTCCCTGACTCACGGCAACAGCAGGGTATCTAAGAGGACTCTCAAATAAGGGTCTTGTGTTAATAGTGGAGCAGAAACCAGAGACCTTGAACCAGACCAATGACTCATTGCAATGAACAATTGCAAGCAGAACTGTTTGGGCTAAAGTGTCCACTGTGTGGCACGCTGCAGCTTCCAAAGCCACTATGGTAAAAGGATATGTGATGGAGAGGCAGGAAAGGCAGGGGAACAGGGTGATATGTGCAAGGCAGAACTGGAGCCCCAACTGCTGTGACAGGTGTGACAGAAGGCTGTGGCTGATAGAGGAGCAGGCTGTTGCCCAGAGGGATCAGTGAGACTTTTTTGTTGTTGTTTGTTTGTTTGGTTGGTTTTTGGTTTTTTGAGACAGGGTTTCTCTGTGTAGCCCTGGCTGTCCTGGAACTCACTCTGTAGACCAGGCTGGCCTCGAACTCAGAAATCCACCTACCTCTGCTTCCCAAGTGCTGGGATTAAAGGCGTGCGCCACCACTGCCCGTTTTTTTTGTTGTTGTTAATCTTAATTTTTTATTCTCTTTTGCAGGGGAGGTTACAAGGGTTGGGGTGAAATAATGAAATAATTGGGAAATGAGGGATTGGGGTGCATGACAAGAAATTCCCAATGAGTCAAAAAATATTATGTTGGGGGAAAAACAAAGGCACTTCCTATTCCCAGGTGGGTGATCTGAACAAGAATTGAGGCTGAAGAGACCATGCCCTCCCTGCAAGCTGCCATCTATGACATCGGCTAGTCAGCACGAGCTGGGGTGCGGAGAGTCAGGGCCAGAGTGAAGATTCTGTCTTCTCCAGCTTGAGACAGACCCAGACACCCCAAGTCGACTTGGCAAGAATTCCCTAGGAGAAGGGCTGCTGGGAGGGGTAGTCTTAAAGTTGTCCTGAGATCTGCTTTTTCCCTGGTGGTAGCCATGGAGACTTGAAAAGGGGACCACTGTGTCTGTGGCATTATGGCCCAAATGTTCATCCTTCCTTTTCCAAATGCCCTTAAGACTCTGCGATAATAAGGTTGGAATATTAACATTTAAGTATGAATGTACTTAAGGCGGTAGGGGGTATACAATACTAATTACCGATGTCAAGTACTTGAATCCTGGTTGGTTCATGGTAAGATGTTGCTTGCTATCAGTCACAGGTGATGGGCACCTGGGCATGGAAGCTTCTTCCTAGTTCTTTCCATGAGGTAAATTCCATCTTTGGCACCCCTTACCTGGCAGCACCCTTCAGGTCTAAGCCAAGAGAACATGGACAAGCCCCTTCACGTAAGGTTTGGCTTCCCGGTTACGGGTTCACAGCCAGCAGTCACACTGAAGCTCAGGCCTCTGGCATCAGACTCCTGGATGTGAAGTCAAACTCTACTTTTTACTGGTTGTTTAATGAGAACTCAGAATCAACTTCTATAGGTCTCAAATTCTTTATCTGTACAATGAAAGTGATTTTTGAAGTACATTTTTCCTTCTGTAGGCTGTTGGGAGAAGTAAAAGAAAGAACACACAGAAAGCGTTTACTCAACATTAGGAAATACTGCACAAATAAATGTGAACCTCACCAGTAGGCCTGGATCTCAGCCCCTCAGGAGGGTGACACTGGTGGGTCCAAATCCTAGTAAGTTTAAGGTTAGCCCAGGTAACACGGTGACACTGTCTCAAAAATAAAAGGTAAAGAAGAAGCTGGGTGGTGTTGGCTCACTCCTTTAATCCCAGCTCTCAGGAGGTAGTTCTCTGAGTTTGAGGCTAGCCTGATCTTCAGAGCAAGTGCCAGGATACCAGGGCTACACAGAGAAACCTATCTCAAAAATGAATAAAAAAGAAAGAAAGAAAGAAAGAAAGAAAGAAAGGAGGAAAGAAAGGAAGGTTGTATCTGTCATAGGGTGCTTGTCTAGCCTATACAAAACTCAAGGTCCGTCTTCACTACCACAAACCCAAAGATGCATATACACATTGATTCCTATGTAGACTGACTTTTCCTGTTTATTCTGTAGATGTTATCTCCTATTCAAATGACTATGGCTCAACTTTTAGGTCATTGCAATTGTTCCAGTAACATGAACTCACTCTATAAAAATGCATACCAGAACTATGTATGTCACACCGGCTAACCAGAATGCAGTGGAGGTAGAGGTATTTCCTTCAGAAGGCTTTTCAGATGCGCTATGGGTGGTTGCTTTCTCACAAACAGCCTGCATTTGCCGTGGTTTCTCCATTTGCAGAAAGGAGATCTTATTAGGTTCCTCCAAGAAATGGAAATGTCTTTATTTACATATCTACCTAGATATAGATGAAAGAGATGTATTTCATTTACATCTGCCTCACTGGGGCTCAAACCCAGAACCTTGCACCTTCTAGGGTGATGCTGGACCATTGAGCCACACCCCCAGCTCTAATGAGATTGATCATAAAGGTTGGTGCATGCTATTGTGGTCACTAAAGTGGGGAGTTGTGCAATCTGCAGGCTGTGGAGCAAGGAGAGTCCATGGTGTCAGTTCTAATCCAAATAATCCAAATGCAAGAAAGCACAGAAGCTCCCTTGTAGTATAGCTTTGTGCTCTGCTCTGTCCTTCATTTGGGTGAGCCCATTCATTCACATGTGGGACGGCATCTGAGTAATTTGATGTTAATTTCATTCAGAAATGCTCTCACAGATACACCCAGATGTTTGACACCATGTAGCCCAGTTAAAGTAGCAATAAACACACACACACACACACACACACACACACACACACACACAGGAATGGTTCTTTCAAAACTTCTACTCAGTAAGGGCACATGAGATAACAGTGGGGTGAGGGAGTATCAATAAGCATCCTGGAATTGCTTAGGTCAAATAATTTTAAGAATGAGGACTTAAATATCAAAAAGAAGCAATACTTCTTTTATTTTTTAAAATTATCATATTTATGAGGTCCTATGTGATTTTTTAAATTTCTATTTTATTTTTAAAAGATTTGTTGATTTGATGTGAGTACACTGTCACTGTCTTCAGACACACCAGAAGAGGGCATCAGATCTCATTACAGATGGTTGTGAGTCACCATGTAGTTGCTGGGAATTGAACTCAGGACCTCTTGAAGAGCAGACAATGCTCTTAACCACTGAGCCATCTCTCCAGCCCTCCAGTTATTTATTTATTTTTTATTTCCATTTTATTTTATGTGTGTGGGTTTGCCTGTGTGTGTCTGGGTACTGTGTTTGTGCAGTGCACAGTAGTAGTGGAGCCCAGAAAAGAACCATGTCCAACCTCTTGGACGGCAGTTACAGACAGCTATGGGCCACCATGTGGGTGCTGGAGATCGAACCTGGGGCTTCTGGGAGAGCAGCCAGTGTTCCTAACTGCTGAGCCATCTCTCCAGCCCCCGGTGCACATTTCTTACTCTAAAGTCTCTGCCAGTCTACTCAGGCTGCCAAAGCAAAATACAAAACCGGGCAGCGGAAAGGGTAGAAATGTGTTTTATTGGGCTGAAGGTCCAAGATCAAGTACAGGTAGAGTGAGAGTCTCCTGAGGCCTGTCTCCTTAATGTGCAGCTGGCTGCCTTGCTGTGCCCTCATGTGACCTGTGGGACTGCATCCCTAGATGCTGTCCCTCTTTTTATAAGGATACCAGTCTTGTTGGATTAGGGCCTTATCCTTTTTTCCTCCCAGCATACCATTTTTATGGATTCTTTGGGAATTTCACATCATGCACCCTGGCCACACTCATTTCTCAGTCCTTCCGTGTCTGTCTCCCCACTCATGTGACCCCCCAAAAAAAGCAAAAATAAAAATAAGAATAAAAAATAGAAAAAAAAAAAAAAGCCGGGCGGTGGTGGCGCAGGCCTTTAATCCCAGCACTTGGGAGGCAGAGGCAGGCGGATTTCTGAGTTCGAGGCCAG
>NW_021621449.1:1457475-1478132 GCF_004785775.1 Grammomys surdaster
AAAAAAAAAAACCAAACCGAAGTCCAATTGTGTTATCTATATAATTACGGGAGCATGGTCAAACTTTCAGTGGCCTGGCCCTTATATATAGAACAGAGTCCTTCCTCCCCCGCACCCCTGCCAGAAGCCATCAATTACACTTTTAAAGAGTTCTTTTTGATGGCTTCCTGTCTAGGCTGCTACTTTTTTGGTGATGGGGTTGTCACAGAAGCCTTCCATGTCCCTCCCTCTCAACCATGTGTCTGCAGTCAGCAATGTCACAGCGAAAGTAGCTTCCTCGCTCTTCACAGCTGGCAGGAGTATGGTTCACGGGCCTCCACATGGTTTCTGTCCATGGCATGAACCACAAATACCACCCCCATCTGTAGTAGGGCCATGGACCCAGGCATCATGGGGCCATAGTCCTAGGCAGCAGCGTGGGCACAGACATCACCATAGCCTCAGGAGGCAGCGCAGGCCACCTGAGTCAATATGGTCCTTGGCTGCAGTACAACCCACAGGGTCTTATTTTATGTGTATGGATTTTTTGTTTTTTGTTTGTTTGTTTGTTTTTGTTGTTTTCTACAGATCAGGTTGGTCTTGAACTCATAGAGATCCACTTGCCTCTACCTCCCAAGTGCTGGGATCAAAGGCCTGCACCGCCACTGCCGGGCTATGTGTATGGATGTTTTGCCTGCAGTCTGCATGTATGTCTCTGTACCACATGCATATGGTGCCTGAGCAGTCCAGAAGAGGGATTCAGAGCCTCTGGAATTGGAGTGACACAGTGTTAAGTGCTGCCATGTGGGTGCTGGGAATTGAACTCTGGTTCTCTTCCTAAATAACAAGTGGTTTTCAGAGTTGAGCCATCTCTTCAGCCCTAGGGTCTTCTCCCTAATCTAAAGGCCCTATCTCCAAATACACCCCACTGGGGATTAGGACTTCAGAAACTGGGGGTGAGGGAGATGCTAACAGTTCCATAAATGACAGTAAACACTCCTTTTGTTCCCTCTGGAACCAAAAGGGTTAGCACTTGTAGTATAGCCATGGCTCATCATAGGGATGAGATATTCAAGGATATCACCAATATAAGATGCAATTGAATGTCATCACTGTGACCAGTATCACTAACTTTTTACTGAGACATTAAGAGCCTGTTCATAATATATTTGATGACTTACAAAGAAGACATGAAAAACTAACTTATTCAGGTGTATTGTCTGAGCCCTGCTGGGGCAGGCAGTACACTGAACAACATAACACAGGTGTTGCAATCTTATAGGCATGTCGAAACACCAGTACACACAACCTGTAATCCAAAGCATATAAAATGGTAAGTAATAAATGAATGGGAAAAGTGATAGAATATGCCATAGGAAGAGAAATAAATCGTGGAACTAATAATAGTAACCATTCTTTATTGAGCATTTGCCATGTTTGACACAATTTAACTGTCTCCATTTTTGTTTTATTTTATTGTTTTTGGTTTTTCGAGACAGGGTTTCTCTGTGGAGCCCTGGCTGTCCTGGAACTCACTCTGTAGACCAGGCTGGCCTCAAACTCACAGAGATCTGCCTGCCTCTGCCTCTGCTGGAATTAAAGGCATCCACCGCGACCTGACTGAGTCTCCATTTTTAAGCTATCACGTTATAAGATTGTGACCTGCCTGGGTCCTTCCTCTCTGTGGCACTGCGATGCTACAGGGAACTGCTGGCCCCACGCTTCTGTCCCCAGAACTCTTCATGGTGTGTTGCAGCAGTGGAGGTGGCTTATCTGGAGCCGTTGGGGTAGGCAGTTTCAGCTTGGAGGCTGTGTATCAGTGGGAAGTGTGTTCAGTACTTTCTCACATGCAAAGATAATTAAAACAAGTATCCTATCCTCAAGAAACTCATAGACAAATATATGGCGGGCCAACAGAATAAACTACTACCTAGATAAATTTTACTCCGCTGGTTCCTGAGCCCAGAAGGTAAGATGTGTCTTCATCTATGTTTGGACACAGAGGCACATCTGGCCACAGCAGCTCCCCCTGCATCTTGAAGAACTCTAGATTTCCCACAGTGACTTGTGTGGTGGGCAGTTGCCAGAGAAAAGAGGGAGAGAAGAAAGGCTGGGTTACATCTCTTAAGTATGAAGTGGCCCTTGGTAGGGAATTCCGTGTTGAGGTTCAGGCGTAAGAATCATCCAGCCCCCACCGGCGTGGAGACAAAGGGACTTGTGGAGCCAGTTAGTAATGTGGACAACTGAAGAGGCATGTAAGCTGGGCATGGTGGCACACACTTTGGGAAGCAGAGGCAGGTGGATCTCTGTGAGTTCGAGGCCAGCCTGGTTTACAAAGCAAATTCCAGGACATCCAGGGCTACCGGCCAGGCAATCCCCTTACCCCCACCCAACTAGGTAGAGAGTGAGTAAGTCCCTTGCTCTTCAGTGTCATCCGTGGCCACAAAGAGGAGATCCTAACAGGGGAGAGGAAGTGAGAACCCTTATGTTCTGGACTTCTTGCAGAATGACATATTTGTGGATTAAGTAGGAAGGGTACTTGTAGGAGTGGCTCAGGAGGAGAGACTTGAGAATCATGGAGAGGAGAGAAATTCTCTCTGATAGTATTTAAAACAGCGCTGAATTCCTGAATCCTTTATGGAGGACTTGCTGCGAATGCATATATTTGCCTTCGTACTGACTTCTCCAGTACAGGCAGACAGTGGTGGAAGCAGACGTTTGGGCTCTGACCCGGGGCTGGTCTGATCCTGCAGGCTGACCTGGGCCGAGGTGACTCTGGCTAACAGAACAGCGTCTTCCTACCACCCTAGCCAGTGCTGGCAGCAGGACGACTATGAACATTAGGGGGAGAAACAAGCATTTGTTTTGGAGTATTTTTCCACTGCTTTCCAGTGGCCTCGGAGTGGATGCGGGGATTGTAGGCACACGTGTGTCGCGGTCACAGGGCTGCTTCCCCGATTGCAAGGCGCAGGAACTCAGCAGCAGCACCAGGCATGAGAAGCAGCCAGGCTGGACTAGGGAGCCGCTGGTGGGAGGAGAAGTGCCATTGTGACCTACGCAGGTCCCTCCCCTCCACGGGCACTGTGATGCTGCAGGGCAACTGCTGGCCCAGCATGTCTGTCTCAGGCCCCCTCCCTCGTAGTGTGTCACAACCGCGGAGGCGGCGGTATCTGGAGCAGTTGGGGTGGGCAGGCCCAGCTGGGAGGCGAGCGGGCGAAGAGAGCGGCCACGATGGTGAGACTTCCCCACCCGCCCGGGCTGGCCAGGGACGCGCGCAGGTGCCCTGCGCCGGGTAGAGAGCTGCGGGGCCACGGGGTAGCTGTGGGGTGGCTTTGGATCTTCTGGGCATCAAGTCTCCTGGAGAGGCTGTGGGTCAGTTCAGGGTCAAGGGTGGGAAACAGCTAGTTGTCAGGTACCTTATATATTGTGGAGAATGTAGAGAGCAGGGTAAAGGAACCTAAGAGAGATCTGCGCTCGCTCGCTAATGAGAGGAGGGCGAACCTGGAGAGCTCGGGGAGAGACAAGTAGGAATCTGGGGGACAGCCACTCGTGGATCAGAGTGAGAAGAAGTGGGATGCCGAGGGATTCTGGAGAGGTGGTCTGGACCGGGATGGCTGGGGGAGTCGTCTCCAAACCGAATCAAAAGTGACACGTTCCAGACTAGGAGACTGGGATCATTCTCCAACCTCATCATAAGGCCATTGGCCATCAGCTTGGGTTGAGGGCAACTTCAATTTGAGCTGGGTGCTGTGGACCCAAGAAGCTTCTCAGGTGCCTGTCACCGGTGCTGGCTCTCTGGCCATCGGCTTGGGTTTGGGGCACTCTCAATTCGAGCTGGGTCCAAACCAGCTTCGCAGGCGCCTGGCACTGAGCAGCGCCTCACCTTTCCCAGCGGTCAAAGTCAGATAGACTTTGGGACTCCCCGGAGACCAGGGGACCATTTAATTTAATTTCCTTTCCTGGCTTCAAGGCTGCAACTCTTCTTCACTAGTTGCTGTCTCCACTAGCGGCTGCTACCTTCATAGCCAGAGACCCTCCAAGCATTACAGCTCGGCAGAAGCCCCTGGGAAGCTCCAGGGGCTGTGGGGACTAACGTTGGCCTCAGTCATCGCCCTCCCCACCCCTGTCCCCCTACGCCAGGAAGCCCTAGTGTGTTCGCAGTGAAGTGGGACAGAAACGTTGGGGGGGGGGGGAGCAGAATAAGAGTATCTCACAGACCAAGGTCAGGTTCTCTGAGCCACTCGCTCCGGTGTCAGTGACAGAACAGCCAGGCCAGAACTTTCCTTCTCTCCTCCCCACCCCTTTTCTCCCTCCCCCTTCCCCTCCTCCCTCCTCTTTCCCCCTCCTCCTGCCACCCTTCCTCCTCCCCTCTGGCTGTTCATTTGGGAGAGTGCCCAAGACTTTCTGGCGCTGGCTCTTCTGTCAGCCCTCCCTCTAAGCCTATCATATCACTCCCCAGAGCATGCTCCCAGACACACCTGGAGCTTGAAGAATTTGGCAGCGCAGGAAAGAGTGACCAGAGGAAGCCACTTCTGCTCAGGTCCCCGGTGTGGGACCATAGGAGGAGAGCAGAGCTGAAGTTCAGATTCAGGCATGTGGCTGTGCAGCTAGCTGTGTCACTTTGGGAAGGTCATTAAACTTCTCTGGACTGGCTTTTCACATCTACAGAACAAAGAGGGCTTACTTCAAACTTCCAAGGCTCTGCATAGATTTTTATTATTTTTAGGCTCTTTGGGTATAGAGTGATATAAATTCGTATTTAATTATATACAAACATATACATACACACACATATGAAAGGTGAGTGAGCGTTACTCTTCCAGCTTCATCATCCAACTTCACTTACTTGCCATGATCAAGCATTAATTCTTTGTTTAAAGGCAGGTACTCACTAGGTATCACTGCTGGGCTAGAACTCATGTTGTAGCCCAGGGTGGCCTCGAACTCACAGAGATCAACCTGCCTCAGACTCCTATGTGCTGGGATTAAAGGTGTGTGCTAACACATCCAGGAAAAAGAATTCAAAGTTTTATTTAGTATATGTTCGTGTGTGTGTGTTGATGTGCATGTGTGCTTGTGTGCAGATCTTTACACATCAGTGTTCTCCCTACACTGTGGAGGTGACCAAACTCCAGTCACTAGACTTGTTTCGCAAGTGCTTTCACCTGCTGAACCATCTCTTTGGTCTCACTTATTATTAGACTTACTGTTTGTCGGCCACATATCGTAGAAAACGAATAGTTAACATCTACAGTACTCAGTGCATAGCTATTGCTTTAAAAGTTCCAAAGCGATCGCTCACCTCCATACTCTAACTCTGATCTGAATATTTACAGACTCAGAGTAGAGCCTGAGAGATGCTTGGAGAAGGGGACAGAGAGCTCCAGCCCTTGGGCAAATGCCACTGTGTTCCGAGTATACCATGTCAAAACAGCAAGGCTCAAGAGGTTTCTGAAAATGGTCAAACGTCTTGAGAAGAGCCCATCTCTGTATCACGAAGCCCTGAGCTTCGTGTACTGAGAACAGTCTTTGTATGCTCAGCACTGTCTTGATGGGCAACATTTCCCATTCACAGAAACTCTTAGTGATTTTTTTCTTTTTACCTCCTTCCTTCCCTCCTTCTTTATTTTTTACTTTGACACGGGTCTTATTCTGTTGCCCAGGCTTCCCTTAAACTTGTGTTTTTCACCCCCCCAGCCTCCTGAGCAGATGGGAGACTCGATCTTTTTCTTCTTCTCTTTTTTTTACAGTGGGGGTGGGGTCAGGGGTAGAATCTTGGGGCCCAGTCTTGCACACTGGGCAGCTGTGCTACCTTTGAGCCACATCCCCAGACCCTGACTCTTTCCTGAAAGACTAGAACAATCAGTTTGTAAACCTTGATCTCTAGAATTCTGTCCTTCCAGGTGTCTTCGCTTCTTCCGGTGGGTCAAGTTTCAGGCAGCTGGCCTGGCCTCCACGTCCCTTCTTCTACATGAGACAGGGGTCAGGAGTCAGGGGTCAGGGAGGCCTCCTTGGAAGTTAAGCAGAATCAGTTTTGTCATTTCTACTTTTCGTGGGGTAAGAAACATGTAACTAGTCCCCACACATTTCCAGGGAGGTCATTCTCCAGTCACGAGGCAGCTGGGCACAATTTCTTTTGTGATTTGCTGGCTTTCTTCCCTTATCATATGGGATGCATGTCACTCCATCCACCAATGTCTTTGAGTGGTTCCACATTGGATACTCAAATTACACACTCTTCAAAGCAAAGCCTCCCTTCTGAGCCATCAGATCAGCAGGACGGTCCCATCCCGCAAGCATCCCGGCTGCTATCTGTGCTCTTCCAGCAAGCAGCCCCTGAGAATGTGACTATAATACTTAGTTTGGGGGAAAATAGGAAGGTTCCTGGCCAGGTACCCTAAGCTGAACCCATGTCAATGGTTCAGGAACCAGAGAGTTTTGATAAAGGTCATGTGGGGATGGGGGCATCTTTAGCATGACCCTTGAAGTCCAGTCCTTAGCTTTGAGGAACACTGGCTGCATCAGATAGAAATTGACATCAAATGGTGACAGATCACATACACTTGTAGAGGGGAAAGCAGTGTGTCTGGGGATAGGGCTAGAGTCATTGGCCTGTCTGGTGTCCCCTGGCATCATTCAGCTGTACCATGTGACTGCACTGTGCAGAGTACATAGATGGCCATTGTGGCCATGGGCACTGTGGGGGTTACAGCCATCGCTCCCTTCCCAGAAGGTTTCTCTCCACAGGATACTTGGGGACCTGCTCCTGAGTGATGGGTCCTTGATTAACACGGTGTGGATGAGCTGTTGAGTGAGTCTTGAATAGAAATCAGCTGAGGGAGGGGTGGGGGCATTGATGCTATTTTCAAATGTTTGCTGACCATCGGTCGTCCTTGGTGAAGGGGCTCCTAGGTGCCCTTTCAAAGGATGAAAGCTAATAACTTTGAGGAAGAAGTGGCTGTGAGCCAGGTCAGTGATAGGGAGAGTAGGAGGATGTGGTATCATTTGAGGAAGGAAGCGGACCAACTGTTCACTTTTCCTTGGGTTGCTTGGGGGAGCTGACAATGATGTGGCCTCCGTGATAGGCATTTCCTGTCTCCTAAAGGATCATGAAAAAGTGCAGTAGACAACATGGGCATCACACCGGAACCTGACCTAGCCTGTCCTGTCTCTGCCAGTCAGCTGGAGCCCAAGGGCCTTTGATACCACAGGGTCTCTTGGGCCAGAATCTGCATCCCAAGTCCTAACATCAGCACTATTGCTGCCTATATTACCCGAGCCCCTCCCCTGAGCGGCCTTCTCCCGCTGATGCTCATTTAGATCAGCTCTGTTCTGGCTGTTGCTCATCTGTTAGCTTTTCTCTCTTGTCGGTGATCCCAAACACACGCTAATTGAAGGATCTGGACAGAGATAACGCCATCTTTGATGAGTCATGTTTGTTCTTTCTTTAATTATCGCTCCGGAACACTATGGCTCTGCTTGCCAGCTTTGTGACCGAGGTCCTAAAATACATGTGATTTCCCCTCTAGCTTAACATTAGAATTAGCACTGCGTTATTTCTAATACTGTTTGAAGAGGCTTCCAGAGAATGCCTGCATAGCAACTGAGCACAGGTGGCCAGGAAAGAATGGACCTGTCTCAGTCCTTCACACACTTCCTGAGGCTGGTCCGAGTCACTACTTTCCTAGAGAAATATTCCACTCTTATTTTTTTTTTTTTTTTTTTTTGAGACAGGGTTTCTCTGTGTAGCCCTGGCTGTCCTGGAACTCACTCTGTAGACCAGGCTAGTCTTGAACTCTCGAACTCAGAAATCCGCCTGCCTCTGCCTCCCAAGTGCTGGGATTAAAAGCGTGCGCCACCACCGCCCGGCCCCACTCTTAATTTTTTGTGAAACCTTGAACTGACTTTTTTTTTTCCCTCTTTAGCACAGGGTTTCTCTGTGTAGCCCTTGGCTGTCCCCGAACTCACCTTGTAGACCAGGCTGGCCTTGAACTCAGAGGTCTGCCTACCTCTGCCTGTAGGGTTCTGGGATCAAAGGTGTCAGCCACCAAGGCCGACTCAGACCAGGGTCTTAAACATGGTTGCAATTGCTCTACCACTGAGGTGTGTCACTGGTCTTGAACTGATGTTGAGAGAGTCAGAGCATTCTTCCCCCGAGGAGAATTGCGTAGCTTATTTTAGTCTTCTGAGAACAGAGCCAATGGGACTGACGATACTAAGGAAATACATTAAACAGGATCCACGCAAGGGTTTCTTGCAGTAGACTCTGAGAGGCTGTGGAGCTCTAGAATATTTTCCGTGACCGATCTACTTTTTATGGAGGATGGGCAGAGGGGACGAAGCTGTCCCACCAGCTCTGCCCTTCATGACCTCATGCTCCATATACACTGGCAGTTGTGGGACATGTCCTAAATTCTCTTGCTCATATTCCTAATCGTACATAAACATCCCCCAAGCCTGTCTAAATTCATCAGGAGCCTGTCTATATTCCTTCAGCAAAGCAGGCCAGCAGTGTGGTTTCCTTCTTTAACTCCCGAGAGCTGTATCTATGTGTTCTTGGGCTCTGCCTGCTCTCCATGTCAAATGAGCCACAGAGGGCTCTTACTCCGCACCTCTCTGCTATGTCCAAGCACTGTGCTTGGATAGTTGCTTGCTCATGGCCTTTAGTCTCTATATCAGGAAAAGACAGACATTTGAAGAAGCAGCCATCATGACTGAACGCTGTGTGATAAACCAAGAGACTATTAGGGGCTAACACAGCAGGGACCCCAAGCTGGTCTGTGGTTACTTCCTGCCTGTAGGGAGTGGCATGCAACTGGAATGCTGAAAACACAATAGGTGCCAGCACACTGCCCTTGAGAATCTTCTTGCAGCCACAGTGCTCATCACACTGGGACGAACCTTTGCAGGTGTTCTGGCCTATCAGGTTATTGAGGCATGTCCCATCCTGGATTGTTGAGTTCAGAGGCTCTGGCAGCATGCACAGCCTTCTCTTACAGGGACCCAGAAGAACAGTGCTCCAGAGACACCAATTCAAAATAGAATGGGGGGAGGAGGGGACCAGGAGCTCTGGCTACCGAGGGGGAACCTGAGATATGAGTTTGGAGCCACATAAGACTGAAATATCCTTGCTGACTTAGCTTACCTTTGTGCCCATCTCTGGCTGCTCAGCTTATCCGGAGGAACAGCCTCCTGGTAGCAGAAGATGACTCAGTTTTAAAGAGATTGGTCCCCAATTCTCTCCCTATGTTTCTGTACAGAGAGCATTTCCTATTTGGAATTTGGCCTGGTGAGTTTGGATTTGATGTCCTCTCCCAGGCTGGTACTGAGGTAGATGAGCCATATCCCAAGGCTCTGGAAATTGGCAGCAAGAGTGAGCTGGAGGTTGTCGGGTGCAAAGGACAGAGAGAGCTCAGGCTGGACTCACAAGCCCCAGGTTCTGGGCCAGGCTTTTTTTGCTGCCCTGTTGTGAATTTTCAGGCTAACCTTTACATCTCTGTGCCTCTGTTTTATCTCCCAGCAATAGAGAAGGAATCATTAGGTGATCCACAGAGGCCAGACCATATCTGCTGAGTGTTCTGTACTTACATCTCATCCCTGGCATAGCAGACTGGTGACCTTTTACGGGTGTGAAGATTGGCCTCCCTAGGGTGTCACACCGGTCTTCCGTGCTCATCTGTAGAGCTTCGTGTGGGAAGAGGGTGGCTGGGCAGACAGTGTAAAGAAGGCCACTCGTTGCCTGTGCCAGCTTCTGCCTGGGTAACAAGCCCCAAGGTTACCTACTTATGATGTGAGAGGTTGATTTTGGCTTGGTTTTAGAGGTTTCATTGTGTGCTTGGTTGTCCCTAGTGGTTCTTGGCCTGAGGTGAAGAGACATAGGTAGAAGCAAGTGATGAATCACATACTTGATGGCTAAGGATCGAAAGAGAAACCGAGGGAGAGGCTGGGGGTTCTATAGTCTCATGACAGTATGTCCCTGAGAACCCAATCACATACTGCTGGGCTCCACCTCTTAGGGTCCTCTACTTCTTAATAGTGCCAGACACTGTGGGTCAGGCTTTTAACAGGGGCCCCTGTGGAAGACACTCCAGACCCAAACAAACTATAGGACCCTCATGGAATCCTGAGGATGTTCATAGACCACAGGGTTCCATGAAACGTCCTTGTAATGTCACTTACATCTGAACGCTACCCTTTGCATCCCACAACCTCTTGCCCCGCTTTAGTCCGAACTTCTGGTGCCTTAGGGGTGGCTGCATATAGCGCATTGCAAACCCAGTGTGAGCTTGCCTCGCAAGATTCCAAACAGGAAACAGAGATCAAGCCCAGAACCTTGTGTGTGGTAGCCAAGCTCTCTTTACGTAACTTTGAAATTTTCGCTTGCCCACCCTGTGAGCACAAGAGCTCTCTGTGGTGGAGTGAAAAGGACAGCCTGAGTGGAGACAAATGAGGTTTTCTCAAGATGTCTTCTCTTTTGGTTTTTACTCTGTAAAGATATTTATTCATAAATAAAAGATTGAGGAGGGCATCAGAGAGACCAGACAGCGCTGCATTGCATGTTGGTGGTTGCAGCTCACTTCTATCCTCTGCTCTTCTTCCGGTGATTTATTTTTGTTTTCTTGAGAAAGCCCTCCATCCTCCCTGGAAAGTGCCTAGAATGTTCAAGAAGGAAAGTCAGCTGACTGGAAACCAGGCAGCACCCTCAATAAACTGTGGGGGTGGTTGGCATACAATGGTGACATGAAGGGACAAATTTCAGAAAACTGATGATTGGGGCCACTGATGATACTGCAATGTGGAGGAGGAGGAGGAGTAGAAAGAAGAGGAAGAAGAGAAGGAAGAGGAGGAGGAGGAAGAGAAGGAGGAGGAAGAGGAAGAAGAGATCCAGGATCAGGTCCTACGTGGGCCTGCCCATTGCTCCTGCAGTGTTTGTGCCTTCCTGAGAGGCCTCAGGTCCTTGCTGAGTGTGTGGTGTAGTTTTGTGTCAATCTTAACATGCCCAGTGTGGGGCAGTTGCTTGGTTGGTATAGGATGTGCTTTCCTTAGTCCTGAGTGAAGTCCTGAGACGGAAATAGCAAACAGCTCTGCAACAAAGGGAGGAAGAATGGGAGCCTGCGTGCTCAGACTCTCTACCTGCTCCCAGCAGGTGGAAGAGAAGCTCCAAGATGGCGCCATAATGGTGACTATGATAAAGCCAACGGCGGCAATCATGGCTACATGGTCATTTTCAGATGAGGAGAGGTGAAGTGACTTAACCAAGTACATACAACACAGCAAATAAATTGAGGTGGTTAGCTGTGAACCCGGAATGTGGGCAATGCCTTGGTGGGCATTGGGAAGTACTGCTGGGTGAAGCCTGCAGCACCGTCTTCCATATTGATGACTGAACGCCTGCGCACTTCCTGGGGCAAGGGCTAGCAGAGTGATGGGCTAGGGGAAGGAGACTAGGGACTCAGCTGCAGAACCGAACCAGGGAGCAACAGGTCCTGAGATCTCTGGCCCTTGGAGAGAGTGAGGGCATCTGTTCTGCCTCTATGTCCAGAGAGGCTTCTAAGTTCCCAGGAGTCTGAACTTTGATGCCGACACTGCTTGTTTCTGTGACCAGCCATGCTCTTTGGAGGCTCATCCTCCTGGCTTGGGTTACCCAGAGCTGGAAAGTGCCACATCAGGTCATGGATAAGAATAGAAACCTACAGACCAGGCACATGTTTTGCTACTGGGTTCTGGCAGGTATCACAGTACACGGTCACCCCATGAGGGCCACTCCTTCTCACAGGCTGGGAATGGGTGAAGGGCAAGTCTGTTTTTCCCAGGAAAAATTTTGGAAGGAAACTGAAGACACACACACACACACACACACCCCTCTTATTTTTAGGTGATAATGCTAGGATCGATTAGACAGTTGAGGCTTCAAATCAGAGTAATACAGATAGAAGAAGGGCACTCAAGAGGTGAGGTTTACTTACCACTTGGCCTGACCTAAGCAACGAGCAATGGTGGCTCCAAAAATGTTTCTAATTACTCAGCATTCAGGAAGAGCCTAACTTAACCTTGATGATATATTTCTGCTTTTGTCATAACACTGTGCAAATGGTGGCTACCCTGTGATAGTCTGAGGCTCTGTGTGCACACCCATGTGCGTGCTGTCTCTGAAGGGCAGTGTGAGGTTAAAGTTAGTTCTGCTGTCTTTTTCTTCATCAGTACTGGGTATGAGGGAATAGCCTTGGAGAACAAGCTGTAGAGCAGGCAAGACTTAGAACAACTGACTTCTTTGGGACCATGTCTTGTGCAAGACATAGCAGTGCCAGGCACCTGGAACCCCAGACACATCCTGTTTGTGGGGTGGTGTACCCTGATGTAGGCTTCAGCACCCTACACATTGAATGTGAGGAAGAGACAGGCCTCAGTCCGTGGCCAGGGTCTTGAGTTCTCTGACCTTGATGTGCCTTGTTTCCACAGAGGGAATGCATATCGGTCCATGTGGGTCAAGCCGGAGTTCAGATTGGCAATGCCTGCTGGGAGCTCTTCTGCTTGGAGCACGGCATCCAGGCGGATGGGACCTTTGGCACTCAGGCCAGCAAGATCAACGATGACGACTCCTTTACCACCTTTTTCAGTGAGACTGGCAATGGAAAGCACGTGCCCCGGGCTGTCATGGTGGACCTGGAACCTACTGTAGTAGGTGAGAACTGGCCAAGAGCCTTCTGCTGGAAACAGCAAAGTACAGAGCCTTTGGCTTCTGAGAGCGAGATGAGCTGAAAGGTATGAGTGAGCCAACTCATCCTCCATGTGACCTCTCTTAGCTCCTTGGGGAGCTAAGGTTAGGGATCAAAAGTGTCTCTGCTGATTTGTGCAGAACAAAGTGCCCCCTAAGCCTGCCGAGACAGACAGAAATGGCCAACGGCATTGTTACTGATTGCAGGGAGCTTAAAACACAAACAGTTTTAGAAACAATTAGAAACCTCACACACAGGCCATTTCCTAAAGTATAGGTTTCTGGTTCTGTGAGCTGCCATCTGGCCTCGTGGGTATGGTGTAACTCTGCAGTCACAGAAAACCATACAGATGGATTCTGGCTTTCTCAGGACAGGGTCCCCATGCTCTCTGAGGATCCAGATCCAGGTGGAGGAAGGAGAAGAGGATGGTTTTGGTGTTTGAAGAGTGGTATCTGCTCTTCCATGTCTCCTCCTCCACTTTAGCTTGGCTCAGGGCCCCAGGCGTGGCTAGTACCCTTGTTACCCAGGATCCCTCAGTCATTTACAGACTTGTTCTAGGGTGGGCTAGCCTTACTTCAGGGGTGTCTCAGACTCAGACGAGAGGGATAGAATGTCTCACCTGGAAACCAGGATCTGATTGTTCTGTCTCTTGACAGATGAGGTGCGGGCAGGAACCTACCGCCAGCTCTTCCATCCTGAGCAGCTGATCACAGGAAAGGAGGATGCAGCTAACAATTATGCCCGCGGACACTATACGGTGGGCAAGGAGAGCATCGATCTGGTGTTGGACCGAATCCGGAAACTGGTAAGCTCGGTGGGGCAGGGCGGAGCAAGTCTAGTCGGGCATGGTCTCAGGTGACATGATAGATCGAGACATCATCATCTGGCTGACTTCTAGAGCTAATCAGTCCTGGAGGTTTATTTTTTATTTTTATTTTTTTATTTTTTTATTGGTGCTGAGGTTCAAATCCAGGGCCTCATCATGCCAGGAACATGTTGTACTGCTGGCTGTCCCCCTAGTCCTCTGTTCATATCTCAGAAGGGACATCCACAGGGACAGTATACCTCTCAGGCCTGGGTATCCTGGCCTGCCCTATAGCCTGATTTGTTGCTAGTCTATGGCGGTATCATGGGAAGATTTCAGCCATATGTGAGGTTGAAGTTAGAAAGATAAGTGAGTAAAGCTTTAGTTTGGAAGAAGAGAGGAAGAGATGTGAGTTCTTGTATTCGAGTACTTACATATACGTTATAAGTTCCAATTACATGCCTTTGCTTACTCTCTAACACAAGGGAGATCTTTTCTTTGTAATTGATGGATACAGGAGTTGAGGGGTGGAGCAGCTTGGTGTCTTCACTTGGGTCACACGGTAGAGAGTGCAGAGTTCGGATCCGAAAAGGTTGGCTTGACTACGAAGCTGTGCTGCAGGTCACATCACTGCGTCTTTTAAAGCTCTCATTTCTGTGTGTTGGGAAGGAAATCTTGGCAGACTTATGGTGCCCAAAAGTTTAGAACCACTGGATTGAATGATCATAGCTCACAGCCTCTGGGGAAGATTCTGTGAGTCTATGAATTCTCTTAGTTCTTCCTGGAGTCAACGCTGGGAACGCACTACACATCAGGTGCTTGCTGGGAACCTGGTGTGATCTCATTAACCATCACAGAACCCTCCAAGATGAGGCTGTAGCTGAAGGGGAGTGGGCCTTCGGAAAAGTTAATAAGGGGCTGACTTGTTTACAAGTTGAGAACTCATGGATTCGTTGGTTGTCTTGGTGTGGGTCATCCCACGATGTTCACAAAAGCCACAGCGTCACCATTGCAGCCCATAAATACACACATCTGTGACTTGTCAACCTGAAAGCACTTTTAAAAAAAAATCTTGAAAAATCTTAAAAGGAAAAAAAACCCAGAAAACAAAAAAATAAAACCGTAGTTCCATTTACATTTCTAAGACTGGTACCCTGAGCCCTTTCCAAGGTTGAGATGCGCAGGTTGACATCTGTGCTCGTAAAATCATATGACAAGGACAGGGTATCAGGCAAGGTTTGAGCTCTCAGAAGGCGAGGTCACTGCGTGGCAACTCTAAGACTTCCTACTCCTGGGTCAGCCAGCTCGGAGGCCAAGCCTTAGGTACATACGCATGTGTGGTCTGTCAGTTTGGCCATTAACAACCTTTTTTTGTGTGTGTTTTATTCCCTATAGGCTATAATGATTTCTCTGATATTAAAATACTGAGGATGGGATTATAGCAGACAATGGGGGTTTGTCTGGATTTTTCTCCATTTAGTGTGTGTGTGTGTCCATGTCCAGGACTCTTCCTAATTTCTCCTTGTTTCTGGCTCCCTCCAGACTGATGCCTGCTCCGGCTTGCAGGGCTTCCTCATCTTCCACAGCTTCGGAGGGGGCACAGGCTCTGGCTTCACTTCTCTGCTGATGGAGCGTCTTTCCCTTGATTATGGCAAGAAGTCCAAGCTAGAATTTGCCATCTACCCAGCACCCCAGGTCTCCACAGCAGTGGTGGAACCTTACAACTCCATCCTGACCACCCACACCACCCTGGAACACTCTGACTGTGCTTTCATGGTGGATAACGAAGCCATCTACGACATCTGCCGCAGGAACCTGGATATTGAGCGCCCCACCTATACCAACCTCAACCGCCTCATCAGTCAGATTGTGTCCTCGATCACTGCCTCTCTCCGCTTTGATGGAGCCCTCAATGTGGACCTGACAGAGTTCCAGACCAACCTGGTACCCTATCCCCGAATCCACTTCCCACTGGTCACTTACGCCCCCATCATTTCTGCTGAGAAAGCCTACCATGAGCAGCTGTCTGTGGCAGAGATAACTAGCTCTTGCTTCGAGCCCAACAGCCAGATGGTGAAGTGTGACCCACGTCATGGCAAATACATGGCCTGCTGCATGCTCTACCGTGGTGACGTGGTACCCAAGGACGTGAATGTCGCCATTGCTGCCATCAAGACCAAGAGAACTATTCAGTTTGTTGACTGGTGTCCCACAGGCTTCAAGGTGAGATTGATGATTTGGAATTGGGAAGAGTACCAGGGGTGCAGAGGGAGTTACTGGGGATTGGAGAGAATAAATCTTGGGAGCTTCTGGTCTTTTATGATAATGCAGTAAGGTGACTTAAAGCAAATCCAACAATGGTTTCATTCAGCTTTGACTGAGATGGTCAGCTGTTGAAGGATGGTCGCTTAAGCCACTTTAGAAAGTAGAGAGTTTGCTGCTTGCTGCTATTTATGATTAGTAACCATCCTTGATATATATATATGTGTGTGTGTGTGTGTGTGTGTGTGTGTGTGTGTGTGTGTGTGTTTAAGCTGAGGGACCCGAATCTCAGTGCCTTGAGGACTTGCGATTCATTTTAATTTGCCTAAAAGAAAATTCAATGAATATTTTACACTTCTAGGTACATTTTAATTTTAGAGCCAATCAAATGATTCAAATTGCTAGAGAGGCATAATTTTTTCTTATAACAGAAGATGTATATTCCCAATATATGATAAAAGTTAACTATTTGCCTTGTACACCTTATTCTGCTTAGAGTAACGTGAAGGGAGTTTCTAGTCTTTATGTGACTGAATCCTGTTAGTCATTAAGTCCTGACTTTCTCCTCTTCTATGAGCTGTGCTGTTCCTGCAGAGCAAGGGGACACAGTTTCCTGTTCACCACTCCTTGTGACACTCATCATCTTTTCCTTCCTAAAGGCTACCTATGGTTATGTGTCAGTGTGGCCATTCTTGCCAAAGCAGCCAAGGTCGTCTACACTGGACTTTTTTTTTTTTAATTGAAATAACAATATAAGCTGATAAGGAAGAAGAAAAACAGAGAGACATGGAGAGAGTGGGGTTATGAACACAGAGGGGATGCCCCTCTCCTCTATTTTAAGCTTGCTCTGAGGTCCCATATGGAAAGATAAATTAGGTAGTAGTTGCTTTTCGGGAAGGTGCCAGCCAGCAGAATCCATATTGTTAAGCCTCACCTGTTGATATTTGTCCCCAACTTGACTCAGGTCTATAATGTCACTGTGGGTGGGAAAAGAGGCCTAGGCTGGCCAGAGTCACACAAGCAAAATACATGGTGTGGCAAACTATATCTCTCTCACACCTGTGGCCGCTGCTTGTTTAGCAGCCGTGTGCCTTACAGTCAGCCGCATCTGGAAACACGTTTTAAACCAGCGAATCTATGAGGCTGGCAATTTAAGCACACTACTGGCCCGGGATATATGTTAGTTTTGGGTAATGCCATAGTTCCTAGTGTCCTACAGATGCTGTCCAGCTTCCTATAATTCTTGGTCTGCTTTGGTTTGGGGCTTTTGTGTGGCGATTTCTAGGGTGGGAGCCCCATGGGGAAGCCTCCCTCCCCATCCCCCAATGTGCTAGCAGTTCTTGGGAGGTTGACTTGCTTGTGTGTGACCTTTGACTTCTGTGGTCAGTGTTTCTGCTCCCTCCCCCCAAGAACACTGTTTACTAGAGACCTGGCCTGTTGAGCAGTAACACCATCCCCAAGGACCTCTTGAATTTATTGCTCTGGATTCTCCCTGTGACCTCTTAAACAGCCCTTCACCCCCGACAGAGAAACTTCCCTAAAATTATTGCAAAAAGACTAAGAGGGGCATCAGATAAGCATCTTGAAAGCAATAAGCTTGATGGTAATATTTCAAGTTCTAGAAACTGATCTGCCTCTAACAGGGAAGGGGTTTCTTGCTCCCTGCCCCTGAGATAAACATCTGAGAAGCCCACTTTCATGGCACAGCCTCATTTGCTACGTCTGCCAACTTGATAATTTCCACTAACATTTCCTCTTTTTCCTAGCCTATCCTTTATCTCTCCTCCAACCTTTAGTTTCTAAGCCCCTGTGATCCTCCTGCCTCAGATACATGGCACTGACATTTCAGGCTCACCCCTTCCCCTTCACTTTTATTCCCACCCCCAGCATACATCCTTTAGATCTGCCCAGGTTCCCAATTTCCTTGCTCATTTTCCTGCTCCATCCTGCAGCCCCACCCCACGCCCATGTCCAGGTCTTGCCAACATTGGTTATTACCAACAGGTGTCCTGACGTTGTCTTTGGTGGACTCGAGTGTCATTCTGTGGCCTGTCTTCTTTCTCTGTTCCCCAGGTGGGCATCAACTACCAGCCACCTACTGTCGTGCCAGGAGGGGACCTGGCCAAAGTCCAGCGAGCCGTTTGCATGCTGAGTAACACCACAGCAATCGCAGAGGCCTGGGCCCGCCTTGACCATAAGTTTGACCTCATGTATGCCAAGCGGGCCTTTGTACATTGGTATGTTGGAGAGGGAATGGAAGAAGGAGAATTTTCTGAGGCCAGGGAGGACCTGGCTGCCCTGGAGAAGGATTATGAAGAAGTGGGGACTGATTCGTTTGAAGAAGAAAATGAGGGGGAGGAATTTTAAATATACACTTGCCCCATGACTATGTCTCTTTTTGTGTTGTTTTGGCTCTACTCAAAGGAAGCTGAGTTCCTTTCCTGACACTGAACTCAGACACTCAGCTGCAGGTGTGCCTTCTCTCTCCTGTTTTCTCTTCTTAGGAGGCTGTGCTCACTCTTTTGTGGGAAAAGGAAACCACAGAAAGAGAAAGTGACAGGGAGGCCTCTCAGCCTCAGCCTCTTTCCTGTCCTACATAGTAGGGCCCCTGACTGCAGTACCCAGGCACTGTGACCAGCCACAAGGATGCTGAGCACACAGGGAACTCTCCCTGGAATAGAATAGTTTCAGAAGAATGCAAGTGAGCAGGTCAGAAACACAGGGTTAGGAATCTTAATTCTAGGTTAGGCTGGGTCGCCCCAAGACAGCCTGCAGGTGGAAGAATAGGAACACACCAGCAAAAGCTCAGTTCTGGGAAGATGCTGCAGAGAAGAGGGAATGGACACGTGTGTGATGGATTCATAGTATAGCCTTAACCTCATCTGGATCACTCACATCTGTTCATTAAGAGTCTGAGTAACTCCATCCCTTTCTGCCTCAGGAAACGTGGTGGTGTGTTCCAAGACCCTCATTAGATTTTCACAACCACTAAAAGTCCTGACCCTGTACCTATGTATGTCTGTATGTGTTTTTCCATACTTAAACACATCATGAAGTATACTTTATGTATCAGCACAGTGAGAGATTAATAGTCACCATCAGCAGAATGGAACAACTAAGACAAAATACCGTAAGAAAAGTTATGCGAGGACTTGGGATGTAATTCTGTGGTGAGCGACTGCTTAGCATCTGTAAAACCTTGGGTTCTTTTTCTACCACTGTACTTAGAGAGACAGACAGAGCAGCAGATGTGCCTGCTTCCTCTTGCTGCCTCCTCTGAGGATGCCATAACTCGCTCTTCTATGGGAAAAGGAAACCATAGAAAGAGAAAGTGAAATTGATGATGCCTGCAGTCTATTCGCTGACCCAGACACTGTCCCAAGAGCCAGAGCGTTAGAAACATGACAATTTTCTGCTTCCTAAATGCATTTAAAAAATAGTAAGGTCACTTTAGATGGTGTTTAGAGATGTCAAAAAGCAATGACAGTATCTGGAGTGTCACTGTGGACAGACAGAGCCCAGGACACATGAGTCCAGGAATACTGGCCATGGGGAACAGCAATATGAAAGCAGAAGTGGGCATGTGTAGGTTCTGACTGCAAGAGAGCCATTTGCTAGGAGGGTGGGAAGTCAGGTGGGTGCTGGAGTTTATCTAACCTCAGAGGAAACACCACCATGCTTAGATGTCTCCTAAGTGAAGCATAAGCACTTGAGGGCTTGAGGAGGGCTTCCACAGTACCTAATCTTTATTCTACATCTTCTTCCATGTCCTCAATAATTTCAAGATGGAGTTTTGGATCATTCTGTATAGACACAAGTATGGAGAGGTGTGTGCTAGAGACAGCAAGATGGAGTGCAGATGGGTCCCAGCACCAGGCCCCTCTCCACTGTTCCCGTCTCTTGTGTTCCTCATGTAATAGCCCACAGGATAAATGAGTCTGCTATTTGCCCAGGAGCGGATGGGAGGTATGATGCAGCCCTGCTGCTGACAGCACAGGATTTCAGAAGCAACAGAAGGCTGTTATTTCATTTCCCGTGAGACTTCCAGGGTTGAGCCTATTAGATTACGGATCCTCGTGTGTCCAAAGAATCCCTTTTCAGGTCTGTTTCCAGAAGGTTTCTTGTAGGAAGGATTCTGGAAGAATTTTGGTTTCTTGAAAAAAAAATCACAAAAATATAAGAATATGTTTTCATTTTAAAGTTAGGTGTGGGGATCTGGTGCTGCTTTGCAGCTGACTATGAGATTTGCCTTATACTCTAACAGAGGCATGGTTTCATCAACCTCTGTTGTGTATAACATTTGGAATTCTGGGAACTTTTCAGAAGGTATATAAATGCTAGGGCCCCAGGAGATGGGGTTGGTTGTGGTTTATTAGCACTTGTGTGCAAAGAAGAAACAAGAAGCAGGAAATTAGATTTAAGGCTCCCCTTCCTTTATCCTCCTTTCTCTCCTATCTAGTGATAGGTGGTGACTCCAGGGGGGATAAGGGGGGGAAAGAAGAACCCACAGTTTAGCTAAGAGCAGCAACAGTTTCTAGTCTATTCCTTGGAAGCCCTGGGACAAGTAGAATGTCATTGTCCAAGAAAAGGAAATTTAGGCAAGAAGTGATGCCAACAGAGAGCCTGCTCTCGTGCCCAACTGTGCAGGAGATCATGATGGGGGTGGGGGTGGGGGGAAAGGCAGGTCCAGGTCTGTTTTCTGTGGAGATACCTGGCAGGAAGCACAGCATAAAACATGCTCTTCCCGGAGGTAGACGGTCCAGTTTTTACAGCTGTCTGTACAGTTGTCTGTACAGCTGTCTGTGGTAGGAGCTGTTAGGAAGGGGCATCTTCTCTGTTGGCGGAAGTGAGATAGATTCACTGATAGACACCAACCCGATGTGACTTAGATTTAG
>NW_021621449.1:1478142-1492866 GCF_004785775.1 Grammomys surdaster
GAGATAGATTCACTGATAGACACCAACCCGATGTGACTTAGATTTAGACTAAGCACAAGTGACAGTCTCCGACATGGCGCTCAGAGATGTTTGTAAAGGGAGTGGCGGGGGAGGGGCTCAGGGAAGTTTGTGAAACATCCTTAAGGGGGTTTTGGGTGAGGCTGTTTGTCCTTGTCCATCTTTCCTGTTCGAGCCCTCGTCCTACCGTTTTTCTTGGGCACCTCTAGGTCAGCTCCACTCTTATGGTCTAGTTCAGGAGGTGGAGGAACTGTGGAGTTTTAGAACTGGAGATCAGTGTTCCCCAGGAGAGGTAACTGCCTTTTCCCAGGATAGCAGCTTGTGCATCTTAGCCTACTACAGATCGGCTTGAGGCTACTGAAGAAGGTAAAGCAGGGCTGGAGAGATGCCTCAGAGGTTAACAGTGCTCTCTGTTCCTCCAGAGGACCTGAGTTTGGCTGCCAGTACCACATGCAACAACTTACAGCCTGTAAGTCCAGCTCCAGGGGATCTGACATGCTCTTTTGACACTCGTACATATGCAGTACACACACACACACACACGCACACACACACACATACACACACACTTATACACACATACACACACTCTCTCACACACACACACACACACTCTCTCAAACATAGTCTCTCTCTCACACACACTCAAACACACACACACAAACACACTCTCTCACACACACACACACACATTTACACAGGTACTTATACACACACACACACACACACACACACACACTCTCGCTCTCTCATAGAACCACCATCACCCCCACCCCCACACCACACATGCACACTTACTCAGAGTTGAGGGGCAGAGTAAAGCAAGTTCTGCAAACACCAGCTAAGTCCTGGATTAGAACAACTATGCAGTAACGTTTCAGGAAGTTCCTTGTTTGCCTTACTTGTCTTATGCCACCCCCACTAGAGACACCCTAAGAAAATGTATTACTCAAGGAAAAATGCTTTTATTTTGTTGTATTTTATACCAGGACTTAGAATCTATGGCTAACATAGCATTAGTGAGGTTCCTGTCTTCTCTAATTTATCAAGTGCAATTCTAGGTTCCTCTGGACAAAGGTGTGGCTGTGCATGCTTCCCTAACTCCACATTTGCAGCCACATCTTGAATTCAGCAAGACATTCAGGCTTCCAGTTTAGGAACCAGCTTAGATTCCACAGTGAGTCTACCGAGGAAGAAGGTGGCACATTCATTTTCTCTGCACATGCTGATTCTGTAAACAATATGATGAGTCCTTGTTTTTGTCATGGTTCTCTAGAGAAACATTCTCTAGAGAATGAATATATAAATATGGGATTTATTAGAGTGGCTCACAGGCTATGGCCCAGCTGGTCAACAATGGCTGTCTACCAATAGAAGGTCCAAGAATCCAGTGGTTGTTCTGTCATGAGGTTGGAAGTCTCTGCTAGGCTTCTGCATATGCCAGAATCCCAAAGAAGCAGGCTCTGATGCCAGTGAAGGCATGCACTTGGCAGGAAGAGCCAGAACAGGCAAGCAAAGAGAGAGGGCTCTTTCTCCCATGTCCTTTATGCAATAGGCTTTAGGCTGCCAGGAGAAGGTGGCCCAGATTAAAGGTGGATCTTCCCATCTCAAAAGATCTGGATTAAATGTGGATCTTTAGAGTTCAAATGATTTAAGGAAAAAAAAAAAAAACCTCTCACAGGTACACCCAGCCACTCGTGTTGTAGTTATGATTCCAGATGTAGTCAAGGTGACAACCAAGTAGCCGTCATGGTCTTCATTGTGGCAGGGGGCATGACCTCTAATACAAACTAATAATTGAAATCTCTCTCCTTTCCTCCTCTCCTGTCCCCTCCCTTTTCTTCTCCTCTCTCTCTCTCTCCTCTCCTTCCTGTCCCAACATAGGACCATAAATTCAGGACAGTGAGTGCCTTGAATATCTTCTTGCAGCAATTTGGGTTGTGCTGAAAGTTTTGGTTAGAACAATTGGATAAGGAAAAACTAGAAAATAATTTTTATAGGTGATATAATGGAACATCTGGAGAATACTATGCAATCAGTGATAAGACGAAATAAAATGAAAGAGGAAAGCTCCATCAATAATAATAATAATAATAATAATAATAATACCTTAAATACTTAAAAATTTCAACTTAAGAAATGTTAGAAAAATCTTATGGGAAAAATTTTAAACTCAAAGATTCAGATACAAGCGTTTAATTCCAACACTTGTGAGGAAGTGGCAGGAGGATCTCTGAGTTTTAGGCCAGCCTGGTCTACAGGGCAAGTTCCAGGACATCCAAGGCTACACAGAAGAACTTTGCCTCAAAAAAAACCCCAAAACCCCAAAACCCCCAAACCAAACCAACCAAACAAATAAGACCCAAAACAAATGAACCCCCCAAACCAAAACCAAAACCAACCAACCAACCAACCAACCAACCAACCAACCAACCAACCAACCAACCAAAAAGATTCAGAAGTGGACTATTGGAGCTGGAGAGATGGCTCAGTGGTTAAGAGCGCTGGCTGCTCCTCCAGAGGACCTGGGTTCAATTCCCAGCACCCTCATAGTGACTCACAACCATCTGTAACATCAGCTCCAGGGAATCCAACAGCCTCCCTCCCACTGACACACAAGCAGGAAAAACACCAATGCACACAGAATAAAAAGAAATCATTAAAAAAGGATGACCACATTTAAAGATTTTTATTAGCATCTCAAAAAAGTACATGCTGTGCTCCTTAATGCAATGCCCCCCAAATGTTTACAATCTTTTATTTTACAAAAGAAAAATCCTGTTGTTATGAAGTAATCAGATACGTAAGGAGTTATAAAAATAGTGTAGAGAAGCCACAAGCTGGCTTGGTGGACAGAGGCCCTCGCCAGCAAGCCAGGCAATCTGAGTCTGTTCCCCAGGACCGGCAGGATGAGAGAGAGAACTACTCCCACAGCTGTCCCTGGACTTCTGCATGTGTGCTGGAAGTGTATGCACACATACAACAAAATTTAAAAATGTAACTAAAAGACACCACAGATCGGGGCTGGAGAAACAGATCAGTGGCTAAGAGCACTCGCCGGTCTTCCAGAGGACCCAAGTCGGTTCTCAGCACCCAGGTGCTTGGCTCAAAACTGCCTGCAACTACAGGTCTGGGAGATTTGACACCTTCTTTTTGGCCTCTGTGGGCATCTGCACATCTACACATATAGCGTACATATACATAGATACACACAATACACATGAATAAAAATAAACCTTACACAAAGGCACAGATAATTAAGAAATATAGACCCAACTCCTCCAGTGATAACACATGACATAATATAAAAAACAAAAAGCAATACAGGCACAATGGAGTACTATTTAGCTATTAAAGTCAATGAGTTCATGAAATTCTTAGGCAAATGGATGGAAATGGAAAATATCATCCTGAGTGAGGTAACTCAATCACAGAAGAATGGTATGCATATGGTATGATAAGTGGATATTAGCCCAAAAGCTCACAATACCTAAGATACAATGCATAGACCACATGAAGCTCAAGAAGAAGAAGAAAGACCAAAGTGTGGGTGCTTTGGTCCTTCTTAGAAGGAGTAACAAAATACTCAACCAGAGCTCCCAGGGTCTAAACCTCCAGTCTGGGAACACAAAGGGAGGGACACATGGCTCCACCTGTATAGGTAGTTGAGAATGGCCTTGTCAGGCATTAGTGGAAGAGGAGAGCCTTGGTCCCTGAAAATTTGGATACCCTAGTGTTGGGGAATTTAAGAACAGGGAGGCGGGAATGGGTGGATGAGTGGGGGCACACCTTCATAGAAGTAGGAGGAGGGGGGATGGGATAAGGGATTTTGGGGGGAATGGGAGAGAGGATAACATTTGAAAGGTAAATAAATAAAATATCCAATAAAAAAAAACCAGATAACGCATCTGGCAATTGTAGTCAAGTGGTTGAGACTTTTTGTCAACAATTTACTACAGGGATTCCTTATAATCCTCAAGGACAAGGTATTGTAGAAGGGGCCCATGGAACTTTAAAACAATATCTTTATAAAATAAAAAGAGGGAGGTATATACCCAAACACCACAAATTTATTTAAATCACATTCTTTTTATTTTAAATTAAAAAAAAATATTGGATGTCAAGGAACTTTCTGCTGAGTGTCTATGGTACCCTACAACTAGGCATACTTATGCCTAGGTGAAAAGGAAGGATCCACTTACTGGCATATGGCATGATCCCGATCAGGTATCAAATATGGGGAAAAGGGCATGTTTGTGTTTTTTCTGCAGGATGCTATAGAAACGTGGTGGTTGCCAGAGTGATTAGTGAGACATGCTGGTGCTGAGACAAAGAATGATGCTGACCTGTGAGCTTGCTGAGTGCCCTGACAAGGGTGACTGGGAAGCTATATTGGACATATGTTCCTGACCCACCTTTGCTTGCCTATATCCCAGATGGGACAAGCTACCTTGCCTCAAGTTTTTAGACCTTGTGGGACAGAGATTCAAATAGAGAAATTATAATGTCTCTTGTATTTTTCTTAAAGGTGACCAGCTATTAGGATTCAATCATGTACTAGTCTAGAAATTAATCCAATATTGGAAATAACAGTCTACATTTGGAAGGCTGGATCTGGACATTTCCAGAGACATATTTGGAAGTTAGCTGCAGTTCTCTATGATGTTATGATAGCAAGAGATAAAGTTGGGACAGGATCTGGATTTCAAACAAGGATTAGTGCATGTTTTAAGGCCCTTTTAATTGTCAAGCTAAAATTGGTTTTGTCTCTTCTACAGTATTTATTGGAAGTTGCATTGACTGTATACTTTCTAATTGTGTTAGTGTGTTGAAATCTGGCATGTCTGTTACGGGGGTCTATCAACCAACTTTTGTTTTACTGCCCTGAGTATTAGAAAACCTTGATTCTCTGAAAAAAGCTTGAAAGTGCTGGAATAAGTGAGTTAGGCTTTAAGCAGAAACAAGAGGGTAGTGGGCCTGATTATTGCTGGCATAACAGCTTTAATTTCATTAATTGCTAGCACCACTGCTTCTGCAATAGCATTGACAAAAAGAGTTAAGACAGCTATTTTTGTTAATCGTCTAGCAAAAAAAAAAATGTTACTAATGTATTGAGTATACAAAAGGATTTATATAGGTATCTGGAACAATGGATTGATGCTCTATAACCTATTCGAATTATCTCAAGAAGGTTCAGGGTTTAAGAGTTAGGAGCCATCTCAAGTGTCATGACAAGTATCATTGGAGTAGTATTACTTCTAAAATTTACAATTATTGTCATTATAATTATAAAAAAGTTTAAAGACACCTGTAGGGTATTTGGCACAATCCTAACACCTCTCTGGGTGTGTTAACTTTGCATAGTGAGATTATGAATTTAAAGAATGCTGCTATGCTGAGCTTTGATGCTGAAGATAATGCCAATAAAATTATCCATGGCCTGAGGTCAGTATTTTCCAAACCTCGGGAATGGCATATATAGCTTGATCAGGCTAGCCCTTCTTGTCCTGGGAATACTTTTATTTCTGCCCATCATGTTAAAGCTTGTCTCTAACTACATCAGCAGGCTGGGAGCCAAAGTACATGACTTGAAACTGAAAATGGACCCACAGACTGAGTTATTAATTTAACAGGCTGGCAAGCCAAGGATGGGTAAGATTCTGCACAGAGCCTTACTAACCTAAGACATAAGTGAGTTGCTTATGATAATGCATATTCCACGACCAGTAAGGAAGATTTTCTTGTCAGAAAGACCTAAGGCAGGCTCAGTATGGTTTATGCATTAAAAAGGGGGAGATGTGGAGAGCTTTTGGGGCTGTCTGACAGGAATCTGACATTGGCCAAAGACAAGGAAATGGACTGCAGGCAGGAATCTGACATTAGGCTGGAACAATTAAGTAATTTCAGGCAGAAATCTAAATCTTAGGCTAGAATAAAGAAGTAATTATAGGCAGAAATCTAAATCTTAGGCCAGAACAAAGAAGTAATTATAGGCAGAAATCTAAATCAAGCTAGAACAAAGAAGTAGGCTTCAGGCATGAAAATGACTTTGGGCTAGGACAGGGAAGAAGGCTCAGATATTTTAGTCATCCTGATAAACCCTTAGAAGTAGTGATCATAGGAGTGATCACAGGACTCTGTTTATTATTGTGCGTGTTCTTTGACTATTTGTGTTTATTGTCTTGCTTGTTCCTTTACTATTTGCATCTATGTATTGCTAGTTTTTCAACCTAGAACTGACCTTAATGCTGGCATGTAATTTAAACAGTATAAAGGCAAAAAAGGAGGAGGAGGGATGGGATAGGGGATTAATGGGGAGGGGGAATGGAGAAGAGGGATGACATCTGAAATGTAAATAAATAAAATACTGAATTTTAAAAAAAGCAGTGCAGGTGTGTGTGTGTGTGTGTGTGTGTGTGTGTGCACCTGTAACACACGGCGTTATACCTGTGTCTCTGTGTGACCACTGCACCAATCAAGACAAGAAACTCCATTACCACAAAGATCTCTCTTCTTTTATCCATAAGTAGTCATGCCAGCCCTCATGGATAATTGAATGTACTGGCTGGTTTTGTGTGTCTACTTGATACAAGCTAGTCATCAGAAGGTGGAACCTCAGTTGAAAAATGACTTCATGAGATTCAGATGTAAGGCATTTTCTCAGTGATCAGAGGAGGAGCATCCAGCTCATGGTGAATGGTGCCATCCCTGGGCTGGTTGTTCTGGGTTCTGTAAGAACCAGCAAACCACAGGGAACAAACCAGTAAGCAGCACCCCTCCACGGCTTCTTCATCAGCTCCTGTCTCCAGGATCCTGCCTGTCTTGACTTTTTTCAATGATGGACGACACTATGGAAGTATAAGTCAAATACATCCTTTTCTCTTCAACTGGTATTTTTGGTCATGATGTTTTGTCACAGCGATAGAAATCTTAACTAAGACATGTGCTAACACCAATAAACTCCAGAATATTGCCACTTTGAGAATGCTGTAAAATGGAGTCACATAAATTCTAATATATTCCTAGTTTTAAAGAAAGTTTTAATTCATAAATGGATTCATTTCAAGTGCTTGCTTTTTATTTTTAAAAGGTTTATTATGTTATTTTATGTGGATGAGTGTTTTGCTTGCATGGATGTCTGTGCATACCATATATGTGCCTGGTACCCATAGAAATCAGAAGAGGCCATCAGATCTTCTGGAACTCAAGTAATGGATGGTTGTGAGCTGAAACAGGGTGCTGAGAATTAAATCTGGGTCCTCTGCAAGAGCAACAAGTACCCTTGACCTTGAGATATATCTCTAGTCCATTAAGTGTGTGTATGTGTGTGTGTGTGTACCAGCAGCTGGTTAACACATGGGTTACACTGAGTGATGAGGCAACTTTGTATCCCTGGAATAAGAATCCTTGACTGATGAACTGGATGGTTTTCTGTCAACTTGACACAAACTATAGAGTCATCAGAGAGGAGAGAGCCTCAGTTAAGAAAATGCCTCCATAAGATGTATTTGTAAACAAGCCTGTAGGACATTTTCTTAGTGATTGATGGGGGAGGGCCCAGCCCACTGTGGTCCTGGATTCTATAAGAAAGCAGGCTGAGCAAGCCATATGGAGCAAGCCAGTAAGCAGCATCCCTCCATGGCCTCTGTATCAGCTCCTGCCTCCAGGTCCCTATTCTGTTTGAGTTCCTGTCCTGGTTTTTCCTTGATGATGACCAGTGATAAGGAAGTATAAGCAAATTACCCTTTCTCCCCCAAGTTGCTTTTGGTCGTGGTGTTTCATCATGGCAATAGAAATCCTAATACAGCTGACCTGTATTATTTTTATAATTGCTGAAATATTATTCTTCCTTTTTTCCCTTTTCATCTTATTATCATCTTTTGAGACAGAGTCTTGCTATGTAGCCCAGGCTAGCCGCAAGTTCTTCACCTTTCTGCCCCAGCCTCCTACATACTGGAATTACTAGTGTATACCAAAGCACCTAACTTCTCTTGCTTGACTCTATTTGTTAACACTTTGTGAGAGATTATTACATATATTCATGAGAGATATTGGTCTGCAGATTTATATTGTCTCTGATTTTGATGTTATAAAATCTTGCTTTTTTAATGCTCATTCAATGAGTAAGGAAGTGCTCCTTTTTCTTCTGACTTTTTGAAGTGTACATTTGATATTAATTCTTAACATGTGTAGTAGACCTCTCCAGGGAGATCGGCTGGACCTTTAGAATTCTTTTGGGGAGCATTTTAAAAACTAAGAGTTCAGAGTTGAATGACTCATTGTTCAAGGACACTGGCTGCTCTTATGGAGGACTCAGGTTCAATTCCCAGCACCCACATGCTGGCTCACAAACATCTACAACTCCAGTTCTAGGGGACATCAGGCTCATGTGACACAAACTCATGCTGGCAAAATACACACACACACACACACACACACACACACACACACACACACACCACAGAACATTAAAGGTTAAATTTTCTTGCTAGTCACAGAGCTATTCTTTCATATTGGCACATTGGGGTGGTTCCTGCTTTCCAAGGAATTGATGCATCTCAGATGGACGTGCAGTTTGTGTGTAGTGTTGCTTATAGCTTCCTTGTGTCTGCAAGTCTATGGTCTTCTTTTTGTTCTCCATATTGGTAACTTATATCTTCTACTTTTCTTTGTTAGTCATGTCTACTGGAGACTTTTTTTTAAAAAAAGAATAGGCTTCCTGTTTTGTTATTTTTTCACTACTGTGTATCATGACCTATGTTTATATTTTTAATATTTGTTTGTTTATTGCTATAAAGCTCTAGCTAGCTTAGAACTCACTGTCTAGACCAGGAGATCTGGAGATCCCCCTGCTGCTGCATCCCACATGCTGGGATTAAAGGCATGGGCTACCATGCTCTACTTAGTTTCTTGTAGTAGAATCTTAAGTAATAAAGATTTTTAGTTTTTTTTATAAATATAAACACTTAATGCTATACGTTTATTCATAGCATTGGATTTAGCTGTGCCCTATGGAGTCCTGATGTGCTGGATCTGATGAATTACTGATCTTAGGAAATACTATGTGCACTTGTTCAGAGCATGCACTGTGCTGTTGTTGCTTGGGTGCTGTATAAATACCAGTTAGATCCCATCGGCACCGAGCTACTCTGTTCTTCTGATTTTCTGTCTAACTGCTGTGTCAATCATTGAGATTTCTCCTGTCTAAATGTCTGTCCTGTCTGGGGTTTCAACGACTTCTTCGTGGACCAATCTCTTCATTGTTACATAATGTCCTTTCCTTTTATTTGCAGTGTTCACCACTCTGAAACCCACTGTTTATGATAGCCGGTGTTTATGGTAGCTGGTGATTCTCATTTGTGTTTGATGCTTGCATGGTAAATAATTTTCCAGTTTTACTATCAACCCACCTGTGGGGAGTAGAGTGAGTGCCCTTAGTGAATGCTGTTGTTGACCCGAGTGTGACCATGTTAGTGATGCCAAAGGCACAGACCCAAGGGAACATCAAGGCCTTCCCCAGGTTTGCAGACATATGTTAACAGTACTGACCACAGCTTCCTGTACAGACCATGGCTTCCTCTCCCTGATTGGGATGCCTGTAGCCTGAGACCGTTCCCCTGCAGTGACCCTCCACCAAAGTTAGCTTGCCCACCCCCCCCCCCTGCTGTATAAAACCCTTCCTGAGGTTCCAGGCTGCTGTTGCATCTCCACTGGAGGGCATGGCCCACCCCGGCTTTTTTGTATGTCTGTCTGTTGTTTCTTCATTCCTTGTCACCTCAGTTAGGTCAAGTCCAAGGCTCATCGGGTCTTGGCATCTGCCTGTATTTTTGTCACATTTCTGGGACCAAAATACCCAGCAGAAACAGGTTAAAGGAAGAGAGATCCATTTTGGAGCCTGGTTCCAGAAGATCTGAGCTCATGGTGGAGGTGATTCACATTGCAGTGGACCAGGAGACAGAACAAATCTACAGCCTGTGGTCAAGCTTCTGACCTGCGTCTGCCAGCGAGGCCCCTCCTCCTGAAGGTTCCAGAGCACGAGCTTGTGGAAGCTCTTTCAGAGTCAAACCTCAGCGCAACTGCATTATCATATATGTATCTGTATTGTTTTTAACTCTTAAAAAATCGTGATGTATCTCACTTATAAAAACACCAGGCTTCATTGTGACAGTTTTAGATAGGTAAATAACGGCTCTGATCATTGTCCTTCTTTCTCCTTTTCTGTCCACTCTCCAGTAGACTTTCGTGTCTTTATTAATTTTTTTCTCTAGATTGCACACCCAAGAGACTCCATGTGAGATTTATCTTTGCGGGGACGTTTTATTTTGTTTAACATGGTGAGTTACAGGTCCATCCATTTTCCTGTAAATATGATACTCTTGTCCTTTGTAGTGGCTGATACACCACTGTGTCCGTGTATCACATTCTCTTTATTTTTTCATATGTTGGCCGACACCTAGGCTTATTCTAGATCTTGGCCTTTGAGAATAATGCTGAACTAAACATGACTCTCACTAAGGTCTGTTTCATTACTATTTGTTATTTATTAAATTTGTTCTTTGACAATTTTATTCATGTGTGCGTGACCACTCTCATCCTGTCCCTCTCCCATCTTCCCGATTCCCCTGTCTATGTCCCCTCACTTATGAACAAATTTTTCTTTCATATTCATGCTTACTTGTTTTGTGACTCACTGATTTTAACCATAGCTGTCTGTGTGACCATGGGCTTGGAGCTATCCACAAGAGCTGGGTGCACTCAACAGTGGGAAGACAAATACAGTTTATGATTCCTCCTCTTCCTAGAAACTGTTAATAGACAATAGTCCAGATGTAAGAGGTAGGGCCAGATGAGCCCTCCTATCGTTTAATGATTGACTATTGACAGGTCCAGTCTCGTCTGACTGTGCAGAGAACTTGAGTCCAGGTCTGTAAGGGCTGTGCCTGGTCAAGAGGATGGCGTGCCACAGCCCTTCACTCTATGTTCTCTTACACACTTCCTGTTTGTTCTCCTGCACCATTTCTCATGCCTCAGAGGGGTGATAACTATCTTGTTCAGGGCTGAGTCCTCAGTTTCCACTGTTCTCAGTGTCTTGGGCAGCAAGGAGTATCTGAATGCAGTGATAGTCACTGCAAAAAGAGGCTTCTCTGCTTAAGACTGAGAGTAGCTTCTGTCTGTGGTACAAACATACCTAGAAGGTGATACTATGTCAGCTAAGTTGGTTCCTGTTTATGGAGCATATACAGCCACCATGACCAAGGCATCTCTTATAAAGACAACATTTAATTGGGACTGGCTTACAGGTTCAGAGGTTCAGTCCATTATCATCAAGGCAGGAGCATGGCAGCATCCAGGCAGGCATGGTACAGGAGGAGCTGAGAGTTCTACATCTTCATCTGAAGGCCGCTAGGAGAAGACTGGCTCCCGCATGGTTAGGATGAGGGTCTTAAAGCTCATGCCCACAGTGACACACTTCCTCCAACAAGGCCACACCTCCTCCTACAAGGGCATACCTCCAAATAGTGCTATTCTCTGGACCAAGCCTATTTAAACCACCACATCTCCAAAACAGTTGTCTGCTTTCTGTGTATATTAAAAGGGGATGTTTGGTCCAATAGAGTCTTATCTTCTGGTTTTGGTGGATAACAAATATGACTGATAAGAACTCGTATTGTTTCAGGAGTGTCTGGGGCTTTCTCAATGGGAACTATGTTGGAAATCAGTCCAGAGGGCTTTCCAAACATTAGAAATAAAATGTGACCCTGGCATACCCCTTCTGGGCAGATACCCAAAGGGCTCTGTCTTAGTTTGGGTTTTATTGCTGTGAATAGATACCATGACCAAGGCAACTCTTGTAAAGGACATTTAATTGGGGATGGTTTACAGTGTCAGAGGTTCAGTCCATTATCATGGTGTAGGTAGACAAGGTACTAGAGGAGCTGAGAGTTCTATATCTTGATCCAAAGGCACTAGGGAAGGACTATCTTCTGCAGGGACTCAGGAGGAGGGTTTTTCTCTTTTATACTGAGTAAAGCTTGAGCATAGGACTTCAAAGCTCACCCCTGCAGTGACGAACTTTCCCCAACAAAGCCACACCCACTCTAATAAGGCCACACCTCCTCATAGTGCCATTTCCCCTGGGGCAAGCGTATTCAAAGCACCACAGGCTCTATATCCTATCACAGAGCTCCTACAATTCACTGCTTCTCTCTTCACAGTCGCTAGGACATGGCAGCAGCCTGGATGTCCATCCACTGATGCACGGATGGTGAAAACGGTGTATAGACACCTAGTGGGATTTTATTCAGCTGTAAAGAGAAATTAGATTGAAGAATTTGTGGCAAATGGATTGGGCTGGTAAAAAGTATACTAAGCGAGGTGACCCAGTACCAGAAGGACAAATGCTTAGTGTTATGTGCAGGTCCTAGCTTTGTGTGCTCAGTTCTGTTTGTTTCACTTGGAGTACTTGTGGAAGCCAGGAAAGGGGACATTTGGTGGAAGGTTGGGTTAGAACATAGGTAAAAGTAGAGAGGAGGAATTCTGGGGTAGAATGGTCTAAGCAGGGAAAGGGATCAAGAAGTGGGGAGAGAAGCAGGAAGAAGAGAGGGTTAACGAAATGAAGGGTGTATGAAAAAAGACGAATAGAAATCTACCATCTTGCAATCTAAATAAAATCCACGGAAGAGGGGCTAGAGAGATAGCTCTTTTGTTCATCATGGTTGATCCTCTCCCAGAGGACCCAAGGTCGGTTCTCAGCATCTACTTTGGGCAGCTTACCACCACCAATAAATCTAGCTTCAGAGGAACCAAGGCCCTCTCTGGCCTTTCTGGGCAATGGTACACATGTGCACACATATAAACACAGACACAGACACAGACACAGACACACACACACACACACACACACACACACACACACACACTCTCATAAATAAAACAAAACAAATTTTTAAAAATGGAGCTAAATTAATAGTGACAAAAAAATAAGGAGATTTATTTAACGTGGGCACATTGAGAAGAGGGACACGGATATTCAAATAGACCTCAAGTCTATTTTTTAGGTGCTAACATGGAGTTAGACTTTAAATAGAAGGCAAGACAACTTCATACTTGACAGCCCTGGCCAACTATGGTTCCACCACTGACCTGTGTCTCAGTTCCAGTCTCACCTTAGGGGATTGGGCAAGTTTTTGGGCTCTGCAAAGCCCCTCTTCTCTGGCTGGCTCCAGACTTCAACCTTCTCTAGTGTGGAAGTCTTGGGGTAGGGAATTCCAATTCCCTGGGGTTCTCTGTTTGAAGATGTCAGCCAGCCAGCCAGAAAGGCTCCTTAGAGAGTCCTTTCTTTCATGCATGCCAGTTTCAGGGTTTAACAGGAATTCAGGAGGCTGAAGCTTGAAGCTGATTCCCAAAGAGAATATACAAAAGGCTTCTCTTCCCCTTCTGTAAGGAATCTGCTGGGCTTAGAATGGGTATGAATCATCTATCTCACAAACCTCAATTCTGTTCTCTTTCAAAATGGCAGATTTTAAAGGCTCCACTTTCCTCTACCTGGATTTATTTAAGAAGCTATCTTAAAGACAACCTGGACCTGAGGTCCCTTCCTCAGGCAAGGAACAGTTCACCTGTGTGATAGTTAAATGTTCATCCCTTGTAGCCATTGTCTTAGATTTCTATAAACTGAATGAAAATCACAGACAAGATGTCGAGAAAATGAGATGTCTCCCACCATTTTAACCTAGTCATAATTATGTATGTGAGTGTGTGTGTTTGTGTTTATGCAGAGGCACGTGTATGCATTTAAGAATCTGGTATCTTTGTTTTGGATATATGTGTTCTCACTCTTCTCCATTCCTCCCATTTCTCTCTCTCTCTCTCTCTCTCTCTCTCTCTTTCTCTCTCTCTCTGATCTTCTCATGTTTTGAGACAGGGTCTCATGTTGCCCAGATTGGCCTTGAATTGCTTTGCAGCTGAAGCTAATCTTGAACTCCTGATCAATTTATGCCTAATTGCTCCAGTGTTAAGATAAAAGGCATGACTACTACAGGTATGCCTAGCTGTATGTTAATCCCAAAGATGAGAGGAGAAAAACCAGGGACCTGAATCATCTGGCCAAATTAATTAAAACAAGCAATTAATTAAAGTAAGCTTTTATATTTGCATACTTGGACTGCCTCCCCCTAAGGTGGTCTTAAAGAGGTCATCAACAGATGTGAGGCAGACAAGGTTTTAATAAAAGCTCAGGGGTGGGCTGAAGAGATGGCTCAGCTGTTAAGGGCTAGGCTCACAAGAAAAAATAAAGCACGATGACGGTAGGGGGATTCCAAATAGGGGAGTAAAATAGGCAGGGTTACAGGCAGAACATAAGCATAAAAGGCAGGCTTAACAGCTTGACAAAGGCATGCTAGCAAGGTGGGTAAAGCAATCCTTTGGGAAAACAGGTAGGGTTGCAAGATGGTTATAAACAACTGTTTGAATCTTGAAGACATGAATGCCATTCCTGGAACAGGCAACCATTTTTAGTTAAGGTTACAAGTTGGGCATAGCCCAATCCTTGAGAAACAGGTTAAATCATGAACAGGAAGGAACCTAGTTTGTCTTTAGTATAAGACAGATTTTTAAGCCTAAGATGGAGGAGGCAGGCTGGTTTTCCACTGTACTGCTCCTTTCTCTCTCTCTCTCTCTCTCTCTCTCTCTCTCTCTCTCTCTCTC
>NW_021621449.1:1492966-1510928 GCF_004785775.1 Grammomys surdaster
TGCTTAATTGATTTTGTGAGTCTTGTTCCCCTGGTAGTTTCTACAGTTTCCTCAACTCCTCAGTTTCTACAGTGCTTCCTCCCTCTTCTGGTGGCAGGGGTGGGGGAGGGGGGATGGCAGTTCCCAGAGTTCTACCTAGTGTTTGACTGTGGTTCTCTGCATCTGTTCTCAACAGTTGCTGGATCATGCCCCTCTAATGACAATTGGGCTGGGCACCGATGTTTAAGTATGCAGAATATCATTAGAAATCATTTCATTGGGCCTTCCTTCCTTCCTTCCTTCCTTCCTTCCTTCCTTTCTTTCTTTCTTTCTTTCTTTCTTTCTTTCTTTCTTTCTTTCTTTCTTTCTCTCTTTCTCTCTTTCTCTCTTTCTCTCTTTCTCTCTTTCTCTCTTTCTTTCTTTCTATTTTTCTTTCTTTCATTCTTTCTTTTTTTTTTTGTTTTTTTGTTTTTGTTTTTTTCGAGACAGGGTTTCTCTGTGTAGCCCTGGCTGTCCTGTACTGTTCCTTTCTTAAGGATCGCTCTAATTACTCACAATTATTCACATCTCTTACTATCTCTTAGTTCTGCTTAATAAACTAACCCGTGGAAAAGTGGGAAGGAGATGAGGAGGAAGGGGGTAGGGGAGAAAAAACAAAACTAAAACAAAACAAAACAAACAAGCCCAAACCAAAAAAACCAACAAACACAGCTGGGCAGTGGTGGCGCACGCCTTTAATGTCAGCGTTTGGGAGGCAGAGGCAGGTAGATATCTGGGTTCGAGGCCAACCTGGTCTACATAATGAGTTCCAGGACAGCCAGGGCTACACAGAGAAACCCTGCCTTGAAAATTCAAAATCCAAACCAAATGAACCATACAAAAGACAAAAATACAAACCTGCCATAAACAAACAAACAAATAATCCAAATCAAATAAACAACAAAATTCAAAACATCACTGAGCTTGCTTTCCTGTGACTTGTCCTGAAACTATTTTCTGTGGTACAGAAATATCTGGCTTTTCTTGGTGGAAGTCCCTAAGTGGGGAACTCCTCAGGCTCTGAGAAAGGGGCACTTGGTGCACCTTGCTGATCTGTAACTCCAATGGACTTTAAGCTCACCTCACTTTGAAAATGGATCCCTGTAATTTACTTCTTTCATCTTCTTATACTTTTCTGAGGACAGTTTTGAAGTAAAAAGTCTGCAGCCAAGCCCTCTGATTCTCAGGCAGGGGAGAGGGACATGGGGTGAGGAACAGGATATGTTCCCACCATCTCCCACTTTGATGAGCACTCACCTTTCCAGGTGAGCATCCACAGTTCCAGGTGAGAAGTCAAAGCACCAAGGAACGAAGTCTGTTAGCTAGAGTCACAAACTGACTCAGCAAGGAACCGGTCCTGTCTGTGAGAAGGAAATGCTGCCTGAGGCATGGTGTCCTGAGTAGTAGTGGGCTTCTGACATTACTTTCTTACCTACACACTGGTCCTGGGTCAAATGAAACAGTGCACAGTTGTTTGGGAAGATGCTAAGCCACAACCTGGCTTTAGAAACACCATGCTGCTGAGATGAATTAGCCCTAAGATGACACTCAGGGAGATGGTATCTTTAGTCAGCACATTTTAGGTTCCAAACCACATTTAGCTGGCCAGTTCTCTCCTCACAAGGATCTTATCTTCTCTCTATGAAAATGAGAGGCTTTCCAGCTGATTCTTCAGTCCTCCCTGCTCCTTTAGGAGCTGCCTTTTGTAAAGTTTGCATTTTCATTCACAAGGAACTTGGATGGTCCCTCTCTGGGCGCCATCTTACAGCAATGTGATTGCACCTCTCCCAATTCTTAGATGTATGCTAAGGAAATTGAGTATTCAAGTTTTTTCCTATTGTTCTAACTTTTTTCCTCCTTTCCTATTGAACACAGACACTTCAGAATAAAACTTAAAGAAACAACACAAACCAACAAAAAAGCCATTTGGCCCAAATATCCCAGAGTACACCCTGAGTTCATATGATTACATTATGTTCTTTCAGTTTCTTGATAGCCCATGATCATAACAAGTACTGCGTCCTTATGGTGGTTTGTGTGTCACCTTGTCTGTTGGTTTAGCTGTTAACCTTCACAACTATGAGTCACCATTCTGTTTTGTGTGTGACTGTAATACAGAGTTGGGCTTTTTTTCAGCCTAACTACTTGGTTTCCTGACCTTCTGTGGTCTCTTTCAAGAAAACTGGCTGTCCACTGGGTGTGGTGGTACATGCAGGTCTTTAATATCAGCATCTGAGAGGCAGAGGTAGGCAGATGAGTTAGAAGCAAAGTCTGTTCTACATAGTATGTTCTAGGATATCCAGGGTTACACAGAGAAACCCTGTGTTGAAAAACTAATAAAAGAAGGAAATAAAGAAAAAGAAAGAGACAGAAAGGAAACAGTATTCAAAGTTGATCCAGTCCTAGCTAAAGTACAGACATATAAGGATTAATAACCAAACTGGCTTTCGACTAAGGACTTAGGAGCCAGAGGCAGGAGGATGAGAAGGTGGAGGTAAAGATCATCTTCTCTTACCTAGTTGCCCCCACCCCCCACCCCAAGGTTTCCCTGTGTAGCCCTGGCTGTTCTGGAACTCACTCTGTAGACCAGGCTGGTCTCGAACTAAGAGATCTACCTGCCTCTGTTTCTCAAGTGATAGGATCAAAGGTGTGTTACCTAGCAGTTTTTGAGGCCACCCTGGGCTGCATGAGACCACATGCCATACAGCAGCAAGGTCAGCCACAGAACAAGACAGTCATAGCAACAGGAAAAGGCTTTACAGGAAAACAAGGTGACACAGAAAGGCAGAGAGACTGCACATACTGGGATCCAGTTTGCATTTCTGGCTGACTGAGTCAGAAATGTAACCAATAAAACAAAGCTTGGACACAGAGATGTTGCACATTTTCTGCAAGAACTCTCAAGCAAGGACGTTGACAACAGTAAAGTTGCTGCGTGCACTCCAGGTCTAGAAGACAACCTCAGCAACCTCCTTTCTTATCTCAACAATGTTTCCCTTGCAGAGCCACTTTCAAGTCTCACTTATAAAGGACATTCTTCAAGAAAAGCAAACAGCTAACTGTTACATGCGATTTTCACCCTGCTTAGGCTTTAAATTGAGTGAGTTACATCCTTTGGACAAAGTAACCTGAAAAGATGCTTTGATTCTGTAATCATGGGTCAGCCATTACAGAGGCGCCTGAGTGGGATGCCTCCCTCTTGAGAAGCTTGTACTCATGACTTGTGTGTATATTCTCTCTGTCTCCCTCTTCCTTTGTATCTCTCTCCCTGTCTCCCCACTTCCCCCACATACCCCTTTCTCCCCTTTCCCTCCCCCTTCTCTTTCCCTCTTTCTATTTAAATCCAGAAATGTGCTCTGTCCCTATTCCCTCCTTAATAAGCTAGCTAACTTGTGTCTTGTCCTGAAAGTAGTCAAGGACCTGGCTTTATGGGAACCGAGGTCCCTAAGTGGGAAGCCCCTCAGGCTACCAGCAGCAGTGCTGGGCTTAATCTGCCCACTACTGTGGACACTCTCAGAATGGTTACACTAAGAAACAATGACACCAGCAAAGGCTGGAAGGGTGCCAGTGACCAGATCGAATAGCCATGACTACTAGGAATGTAAAACCATATTGTCACGTGTGGAAAGGAATCTGACACTTCAGTAAAAAATGGAAATAACTGAAGAGAGGGCTGAACAAATACATTTATCTTATGAAGTACTACTCAGAAAGAAAAAGCAACAAACTATTGATATTGCTCATCAATAATAATTCACTTCTAAAGAATATACTTGTGTGTGTGTGTGTGTGTGTCAGAGCGAATATCTATTTACATAATGAATTGACACAGGATCATAGGACTAGCTTCCAAGGAAGTAAAAGTTTATTCTGGAGTCACTTTTGAGTCACAGTGACATGGGAACACAGAGCTAGGTTACCCCGGGTTCTCACAGGAAAGCAGTTTCCCAGTAGCAGAACAATGAAAGTCACCAATCAAGGCAATTTTAAAATACAGTGGTGGACACATCCGAGAGGTGGCTAAAGTAAGATAGGTCTCAGATGCTATCTGAGGGCATTTTTTTTAGCTTTTGATCTCTTAAGTTATTAAGTTCCAAAAAGTCTTATCTTTAATCACAGACTTAAATTCCTACACAGAGGTGGGCAAGGAAATGGTTATTCAGGGAGCTAAAGCTAGCACAATAAGCTCTGACTTGGCTCTGGACTGGCAACATTCCAACCCCTCCATACCATGATACTTCTACCCAGTTAACCAGACCCTGCAGCATCTTTTTAGGAAATCTCCTTCACAGACACGTTTGAAGTGACAAAATTGTAGATATGGACATCACATGAGTAGACACCAAGAATTAGGGAAAGAGGTGGAGGAACAAGCCGTTCTGTCACGGAGGAAATGCTCTATGCTGGGCTGGGTCAACATTGGCTGAAATTTGTATTATAGTTTTGCAAAACATACAGGGAACATAAGATAAGTCCAGAGTCTCTCTAGTTTTCTTATAGCTAAACACATGAGTATAAAGATCTCTAAATAGAATGAAAAACCTAAACAAATGGGATTATTCATTTTAGCCAGATCTAAATCTTGACAAGATTTTTAGAAAGTCTCCAAATTTGATGATAATTGTACCAGGTTACAAAATAAAGTGTCTTCGAGTCTAGGAGAAGGATACACAGTGAATTGTTCAGAGCTGAAGAATCTGGACTCTGTAATTTACAACTAAATAACCCAGGAAAAAGGAAAAAACCATACATAGATATGCATGTGGTGTTTTGGTATATACTCGTTCAAGGCTGAGAAACATTTAGAGGGTTGTACCCCAAATAATGCTCATAGTGAGTAAAAGTCATGCTGGGGTCATTTCCCTTATGTGCAAATCTATTTTTCAAAATAAGACGTTTAGCAATAAGTTTGAAGGGTCCCCCAGTGAAGCAATCCATTGCCAGAAGACAGAGAATGTCAGGGCAGGTAACAGACACTTTCTTTTCCCCACCACTGGCTGGCTGTGTTTTTTGTCTTCTGAGCCTTTAGCTGGGAAAGCGAAACTTAAGGTTGTAGTGTCTGCTTCAGCACCACCTCCTTCTCAGGGTGAGGGTGGTGGGGGAGGGGGTGGGACTCTGTTGAGGGAGTTCAAACTCACAGTCTTAAGAAGATCATTATTTATTCTTGACTCTATGCAGACCACAGACATTTAGAGTACAAAAATGTCAGCATTCAGAGAGGAAAGCAGGGAAGAGCTGTGGAGATGGGGGTCCCATGATAGAGCATACAGAAATGATTTTGGTGAAGAGTTACTAAAACTTTATTAGCCATTGCTTTCTTCTATTTTTGGTTGTGAGCCTAGCCTTGAACGGCTGAGCCATCTCTCCAGGCTCATTGCTTTCTTCAAAACAACAAACTTTCTTACTCCATGCTACAGGGTCTGCCCTTCTTACGAGCATTGCTGTCCTGGCCTCTGACAGGACTTGTCTCTGAAGTAACTTTCCCCATCAGGGAGGAGACTGCTCTGTCTCACCAGGGCAGTCAATGATTTTTTCTGTGACAAGTTTTTGAGTGAGGTGGTTAGGCATGACCTCTTGTTTTGTAATTTAACTTTACAAAAAGCTAGATATTCTGCCAGTGGGGATTCCGGTAACACCGAGATTACTCCAAGTAGACAGCATGAACCGGCCACAGGAAAAGCTCCCGGGGGCTCAAATGCACTTTTGGAACAAGTATTATTGTGATTTGAACTTAAATTCCTTCCTCCCTGGCACTGAAAAAAAAACACAATTGTATTAGCAGTCTTCAGAAAAAGATAAAGTATCTCCTAATTTTGTTTTATATTTAAAATTTTGAAACAACATAATGCCTACGGGAAAGCTGCATGCACGCCTTTTTCTCTACCCTAAGGGCAGGTTCTCTTTCTCTCTTTCCTTTCTTCTTCCCTTTCTGAGGCAAAGTCTAACTCTGTATGCCAGGCTGACCTTTAACTTGAAGCAATCTTCCTACTTCTGTTTCCTAGGTGTTGGCATTACAGATGTGTGCCACCACCCCCAGCAAGAGTATGCTTTCCAGATGATGTTTCTTCCCTCTAATACCGGAGTGTGAAACTCTTACCACCCAGGTTTTAGCAGTTGTCCCAGTAACATCCTTTACAGCAGAAAGACCCCGTTCAGGACACTGGGCTTATCTTCACTACTGTGCCTCTGGCAGTCTGGAACTGTTCCGAATACCTTGGATTTTGATGACCTTGACTAGATTAATGGTGACAGCTAGCTGATTTGCAGAACATCTGTCTTTTGGAGTTGGTCAGATGTTTCTGTGGGAGCAGTTAGGGCAAAGGTCAGTGACAGGAGAGTAACAGGAGGGAGTTGTGTCCCTTTCTGTTCATGGCATCCTGTTACATTTTGTTACATTTTGTGATTCCACTGTGCAGACACCAGTGACCTCCATGGTAGCCGGAAGAACACTTCTTGCTGACTACTTAGTGTTTACATTACTTATATTATCTGCAGCCACAATGTAACATTACATTCAGAGCATTGCCGTAATTGGTGTGTGTTCCTGGGAAAGTCCTTCGAAGCTGTGTAAATGCCCAAGCCTCCCCCGACTCATAGTTTACTCAATTATTGACTTGCATTGGTACAGACAATCCTTTTCTGACTCCCTTCCCATTCTCTGAGCAGAAAGGGATCCTGCTTAGCTTCCTCTTGTGATTTTCTTTGCCCCAATCTGGGAAGCACCATTTCCCTGAGCATCTCTGGTTTCCTTTGTTTGAGAATAACAACTAGAAGCCAGAAGCCATGTCCTCTGAGTCTCCCCCATCCACGCAGTCTCAGCAGGCCAAGGCAGGGACTGCATGCATACATATACATGCATACCTAACTGCTCACTGAGAACCATGGATCCATGCAGACCTAGAGCTGCAGGGCTTGGCTCCCACTCTTCACTTTCAACTCTATTCCGGGGCAATTTCAAGCGGGTGGCCAGTTCTAAACTGTGGTGGGTTTGCTCACTTAATTCTGCTTCTGGGTATAACTAGTCTCTCACCACTAGCAGCATCTTCTCATGTGAACACATCCCTCACCTGCCTGTGTCTTCTCTGCACATGGAACCTCACTCTAGTTCTCTAGGTTCTAAGGCTCAGGTGAGCTGCATCCATTCTGTGTATGGGTGGATTCTTCAACTAGAGTAGGTTTTGACATGGGTGGTGGGAAGTCTCCTCTTTGTTGTCCCCCTCCAATCCCCATCCTGGGTTACTCTGGGGGCACTACTGGAGTCTACTTCAGGGATGCCTACCTCGCTCAGTTTCCCTCCTGGTTAGAGCCCTGTTCTGGAAGGTAAGGAGAGACCAGGGATAGGGCTCCAATAGGAGTTGTAATGAGTTCTTGAATCATCCGGGTATCTCCTGTCCATGATTGACCCCAGTCCCTTCCGCACTGGTACAGATGCCAATCACTTGCTTCACTGAACAAGCAGGATTGGAAAAAATAGTCACTTGGCCATAAGGAGCTGTTTCCAAGTCACCACTGGGAACAAATACAATTTGTTCCCCGGAACTCTACAGGTATACTGATCAAACTTTCAAATTTTATAACATCCTCCTTTCATCCCCCTCCCCCAGTTTTTTGATGTTCCTGTCTTTGGATACAAGCGAATAGATAGAAGAAGCTGGTCACATAATTGATCGGTCTGCAAATGTATTGGAAACTTAATGTATTTGTCCATGATGTGTGCAAATGCCGAGTTGTCTACCCCAACCTCTGATCAAGAGATTGTGTGCTGCCCTGGGCACCATACCACTTTCTACTTCCAAATATGGAAATCTTGGCTTATTATCAACAACTGTGTAGAACACATGCTTCAAACACACACACACACACACACACACAAGGCAGGTGGGCATATTTGCATACCTTATGTTGAACTACAACAGCAAGACAGAATATAGACTCTGCCAGATTTCATAAAGCCCTGGTAGCTTTGGATTAGGGGTATCTCTCTGTCACCTTTGTCCAGTGTTGGGGGTGGGGAGTGAGGGACCCCTCTCAGAACATGTGGAAACCTCATTCTGACTGGCCCAGCAGCTAACAGATCCCCCTCTGTGTCCACCCATAGCCCGAATATACAAGATACGTCTGTAAAGAGCTAGCAAGCATTTCATGTGTGTGCATCTCAGAGCCTTCAAACCAGGCTTGGCTTAGGCTGTGGTTGTTCTTTGAAGATCTGTACCTTCATGACCACCTAGTGTGCTAATTGCAATGGTCTGTTATTTTCCACAAAGGGTAGAGCTGGTCAGAGGTTCCGTTAAAATGGTGCTTTCAGCACTTAGCAATTTGTCGCCCTGAGTTAGTCATAACCTCTTTGATAAAATAAAAAATTAACATTCTATCCCATAAAACTGGGATTAAACGTAGAGGCACAAGAGAACATTGTGTAGATAAAATTATTTTCACTGTTTAACTATGAGCCTGGCAATTAACAGAGACGCAGTAAATGTTATCGCTGTCTCCTTACCCCTTGGGAACAGCCTCAGCAAGGGAGTTATCTACTACTGGCTCTCAGAGCAGAAGGTAGAGCAACTGTGAGTATTTCCAATCTTAAAATTTTAGACAGAAAAGAGTGCGTATCCAGGGAGTTACCGGGCCAGGTCTGGCGAGTACGCTGTGATCCCGGTGCAGGCGATTGTGGGTTCCTTGAGGGCGCGCACACCAGCTCCTCCCGCAGGCCCGCCCGCCCGCCGGCTGCCTGAGTTTCGCTTTCCTTTGGATCTAGGGGAAAACGAAAGCTTGGCGGTGAGGGGGGCGTGGCCGGGCGTGCAGAAGGCTTGGCCCGCAGTGCCAGGGCGGGACTGGAGGCGGCGGTGCCTTGGGGACAGCAGACACTCCTGAGCTGCAAGGCTGAGAGGCGGCTTGACTGCTCTGCTCCGCGGTGCCGCGTCCTTCTCTGGAGTTCATTGCAGATCCCGTTCGTCTTCTCTCTTTGGCTTGACTCGATGCTTGAGGCAAGTTTGGGGCTAACTTTGAAAGTGTCCTTCATCTGCCAGAGCTTTGCTTATACGTCTCCAGATGATTAAGAATTTCCTTAGGCTCCGTGAATAGTGGCAGTCTGTATTCTTGGCATGTATATACTGGGCCAATGGATTTGCTTCCCAAGCAGATATATTTATTCAGACTGTATTTGTGATTTATGTTTAATTTGAAATAGAAATGACAAAAGTGGCTTGTTAAAAATTCAAACAATGCAGACAGATGTGTAGAGACGTTTCTCTTTATTGGCAACTCAGTATCATTTTTATGTATACTTTATCAGAAACATTTTAAATCATATCTTTAACACTGTTCTGTATCTTGCTTCTTGTCCTGTGCCTTTCCGGGCCAGTATTTTAACTGATGCATCCCATGAGAAGAGCGAACTTATTTAAATAGCACATGGACATTCAGGTATGTCCTATTTTTTTTTCTGGTATAGATGTTTTATCGACAAATATAATTTTTTATGCCCTTGTGCAAATACACAATCACACTCGTGAGAAACTCCTAAAATTGAAAACAATGGACTGAGAAACTGGAGAGATTTTTGTCAAATCTCATAAGTCAGGGTGTTTTAGATCTGCTTTTCATCTTCTGTGAAAAAAGCTAAATATACCTTTGGGTGGAAAACAACAACAACAACAACCCCCCCCCCCAAAAAAAAACAAACAAAAAAAACCCCACCAAAACACCCAACACCCTGGATGTCCAGGTTCGTGGTGTTTCAAAGTTACAACTTAATTTCATACTTAATATTTAGGTAGTTTATTAGGTAGTTTATACTTTGGAATTGACTTAAAAGTGAGGCAAGTATTTCAGAACATTTTAGAATGTTTCCTGTGAAGTGTCTTCTGTGTGCTTGGATACCGTCACCCCCTGTGTTCATAAGAACAAACTGGGCAGAAAGTGGCATGGGGGGGGTTAGGTGTACTGCTCCCTCCTGACTTACTACGCACTAGCAGAAGACTGAGAGAGAGAGAGAGAGAGAGAGAGAGAGAGAGAGAGAGAGAGGTTTTTGCTTGTTTCCTTCTCCCTCCCTCCCTCCTTCCCTCCTTCCCTCCCTCCCTCCCTTCCTTCCTTCCTCTCTCTTTCTTCACTGGAAAACTGTGCTTCATAGCCTTGGCACTTTTATGCAACGTTATGTTTATAAGGGAGAAAATCACATTGTCTTCCATTGAGGGTATCATGTGACTGGGCTGTGGCCAGAGCCCCAATGGGCACTGGAAATGTGTATCAGCATCTCCTGGCTGAGCATGTGTCTAAGGGTAGGTTAAGAAGAACACCAATTCATATCATCCCACCCAGAGCAGAGGAGCCGCAAGTACTCTGTTAGTCTGGGTTTCCTCTGGAGAGATCTGATTTTGTCCGTTATACTCCCATTGCTCATAAATGTGAGTGGGTAGAAAGGAATGAGATCAACACCCAGAGAGAGCAGTGGTTCATACCTTTAGAAATCTTGGGGATTTTAGCCCTGGGGAGGCTGAGTGAGGCAGGGGGATCTAGAGTTTGGGTGTGGTGGCTCAGCTCACACTTGTAATCCCAGCATTGGAGGGGCCGAGGCAGGAGGAGTTCTGCTGCGAATTTGAGGCCAGCCTAAGCTACGGAGTGAGACCCTATCTAAAACAAGTGCATGCAAAAGTTTGGGGTCAGTGGACTACATTACTAGGGCTTGTCTCAGAAGTTTTGAAGACCTAGTTGCTTAGGTATTGCTGGCAATGTGAATTTTATTGGGCATTTATATCTGGGAACTTTCTCCCCGATCCCCAATGTCAATGAACTGTTAGGGAGGGACTCACTATACAGAATCCCCGTATCGTGTCACTGGTTTGCTAGCTCTTTCTCTCAAGACCCTTGTTGATTCTGTGGCCTATGGTGGTTATTTCCACCATCTCCCCTCATTGCAGACTTCAGCAAGGATGGAGCTGGGCTTCTGCTTTGGAGCCAGCGTGCCTTGAATCAGTGGGTGAGTGTGGGAACACTACATCCTCTGCGATGACAGCTCTATGCCTGATCCAGCCTCATCCTGTCTGCCCACTTGCCCGTACATTTCCATTTCCTTCCTCATGATGCTCTGCTACCTGCCTGCCCTCCCCACCACAGTCAGACTAAGCTTTGTAGACCTGCCTTCCGTGTGCTGGCTCTGCTACCCAAGCCTGAGCTGTACATGTGCTCTGCCCAGTGAGAGGGCTGTTTCCCTCGGGCTTCAGCTAGACCGTGTCTGCTTCTGTCCATCAGTCAGTCCACTAGCCTCAACTCTGGGTTCCAGATAATGAACTGATGAGTAGTAAAATAAACCTCACAGATTGTTCTGCTCCCAAAGCAGACTGCCTCCAAGCAACCACCAACCTTCTTCCAGCCTTGTGCCCTTGCCTCTCCGCAAAAACAGTTACCTAACTTGATTTTCACTTTCTATTTAGATTTTTTAAAACCATATGTATGCATTGACAATTTTCCACTAGCATTAAGTTTGAATCTATAGTTAGAAATCAAATAATGTTTTCTGAAACTTTCTGGTGGTGGTGGTAGTGGTAGTGATGTGTGTGTGTGTAGTTCCTCAGTAGCTAACTACCTTATTTTTTGAGACGAGCTCTCTTATCCTGGAGTCTATATACAGATGTGCACATTCGACTTTTTCTTTATGTGAGTTCTGGGGGATTAAACTCAGGTCCTCACGCTTACCAAGCAAGTACTTTACAGACTGAGCCATCTCCCCAGTCCTGAGACTGGCTGTTTTGAGCAGGCATTTTATTTTTAAAAGATGTATTTACTTTTGATTTATGTGTCCCAGGGTTTGCCTACATGCATGTGTGCACCAACATAGAACATGGCATCAGAACCTCTAGAGCTGGAATTCTGTGATGCCATGTGGGTTCCTGGTTCTTTACAAGAGCGGCAAGTGTTCTTGAGGCTAGGCCATCTCTCTAGCTCCTTTGAGTAAATATTTGCCTTCTAAGATTCAGCCTGTCGTGACACGTGCTGTAGTTTATCCACATCTATTGATTTATTCTCGGTATCTGTGGTCTGTGTAATGCAAGCAGTGCTGATATGATTGTGATTCACATGTCTCCAAGGACACACTGGAGAATTTCCTTACAGGGTTTAGATGTAGTTCAGTGTAGACCATTCACCTAGCATTCAAGAGAGCCTAGAGTCATCTCCGGCAGTGCAAATGAACTAGCTAACAGAGAAAGAGAGAGAGAGAGAGAGAGAGAGAGAGAGAGAGAGAGAGAGAGAGAGAGAGAGAGAGAGAATATCATCAGCAACAAACAAAACAAAAACTCAACCAATTAAGCAGTAAAGGAGAGAAAGAGAGAGGGAGAGGGAGAGAGAGAGAGGGAGAAGGAGTGAGATCTTGAAAATTTGGCATTGGGTTTCTGTTTAAAAGATAGCAATTTTTTTTTCTCAGTTGATTGATTGAACTTTTTTTTTTTTTTTTTTTGGTTGTGAACCTAACCTTTAATTGCTGAGCCATCTCTCCAGCCCTATTGGGCCTTTTAATTATCCTCTCCTAGTAGCCTATAAAAATCCTATATAGGAGCCTGGCATGGGACGGCACTGGATAAAAGCATTTGCTGACAACCTAAATTTGGTTCCCAGGGCCTATGTGGAAGGAGACGGCTGACTGTAACAGGTTGTCCTCTGACCTCCATTTGTGAGCCATGACATTCATACACACACACACACACACACACACACACAAGTAAATAACAACAAAAACCTTTTAATCTTTAACAATCATGTTTAGGTCCAGCACGTTGGCTCAGCAGGTAATGCTGTGTGTTGTACAAGCTTGGGGCCTGGGTTCAAACCCCAGACGGAACCCACTCAGTTGAGTTGTCTTCTGGTCTCTGCATGTGTGCAGTGGCACACACCCATGTTTGTGCGTGCACACCCACATCACTAAACCTTAAAAAGAAAATATCCTATTTAGCCATACCCCCTCCAACACTCGGCTCAGTAAAAGTTTTAAATATATCTTTTGTTTTTAATCGACACATAGGAATCGTACCTCCTGGGTGTGGTGGCATTGCTGCCTGCCATTCTGGTACTCAGGAGGCTGAGGCGAGGGTATTGAGTTTGAGACCAGTCTTGGCTACAGAGTAAATCTTTCCTCAATACCCCCACCCTTCCCCCACAACTGGATTTTTATAATAGAAGGCATGACAAATGGCCTCTCAATTCAGCACATTTGTAGTGTGTGGTGATCAGATTCTGTCAGAATTACTGACTGTTCCCAGAAGGATAGCATAAAATGATAGCATATCACGGTCTTAATTTGGGTTGCCATGACTGGTAGTACCAGTTAGTAAGTAACTTTCTGTTTGTATTTCCTTCCATTTTCAGTTTGGAGTTACTTATGCAAATTTACTTATGCAAATCTTCTTAAAATGTTTTGCAAAACTTACCCATATCCTCTTTCCCCAGAAACCCAGCTTTTACACACCACTCATATCACCTTCCTCTTTGCATCAATAAGGTCTCATTCTGTAGCCCAGGCTGGCCCCAAACTTGTTACTCCTCTTCCTCATCCTCACAAGTGCTGGTTTTACTGGTGTTTGGCCACATGCCCGGCTTAATACCCTTAGCACACACACCCTTCTACCATTGTGTCTTTAGTAAGCTTGGGTACAGTCTAACTTGTTCCTTATAAACAACCAGACTTAGGTGACTCATTTAGCCACTGAGTTCTGACTGGCTCCTTTTACACTCCCCTGGCTAGACTGTAAACTGGTACAAGACATGAATTAAGAATGTTCCGTTTTGGTGCTGGAGAGGTGGCCTAGGATTCAAGAAGGAGTTCTGCTCTTTAAGAGGACCAGAGTTTTGATTTGGGCTGCTGACAACAGCCTGTAATTTGAACTCCAGGGAGATCTGGCCCCCTCTTCTGGTCTCAAACAGTATCTGCATTTATAAGTACAAATTTATACATAGGAGAATTTATACACTGGGTAAAATGCTGGCTGTGTGAGTGAGGACAGGAGTTGGGATTCCCTACACCTATGTAGATGCTAGGTGGACATGGTGGCCTCCCTGAAATTCTAGTGCTCAAAAGGTGGAGGACGGGGAATTCCTGGAGTAAGCTGACTAGCTTGATCAGACTGTTTTGGTCAGCCCTGGGTTCACCTGAGAGACCCTGCCTCAATGAATGAATAAGATGGAATGAAATCAAGGAAGATTCCCCCCCCCCCCCATACCAGTCTTTCTCTAAAAAAGAATCTAGTTGAGAGAGTCCTAGCTGAGTCCAGCTGATTAGGCCCCATAGCCAATGGGCTCTCAGGTCTCTTCTTTTCCTTCCTTGGGGAAATAGAAACACAGAGGAACTCTCCTGTTGTGTGTGTGCTCTGGCTAAAGAGACGGAGACACAGAGGAAACTGCAGTTATGAGTTCCAGCTTAAACCTGTGGCTATGTGGAGAAGCTGCAGGCAGAAGTTGAAACCCTTTCAGAAGGAACTGGGGAAATCAAACGGCACATGACCTCTGAGGATAGCTGGGTGTTTTCCACTTTCACAGTATCCCTAGTTGAAGATGGCAGCATGCTCTTTCCAGCTGGCTGTTGCATCTGGCAGTGTCTTGCAGCCTTTTTTTGAGACTTCTGGGAATCCCAAAGAATTTTGGGGGCAAGTTTACAGGTGGCCAAGGCCTGTGTTGTCAGGAGGAAGTAAGAACAAGGGTTTGGGGTTCATAGTAGTACATTTCCTCACTTGTAATATGATCTTGTGCTTACAAACCCCTGGTTTGGGTGAAAGGGACTCAGTTGTCCCTGGGTCTGGGAAGGGATCAGCTTAAAGCATACGCAGCACCAAAGCCAGGCTGAGGAAGGATGGAAGGGTGGAAGGAAGGGTTGGAATGTTCAGCTCGTCATTAATTCCTGTTTTAGAGATGTCTAAACCAGTCTTCCTCTAGCAGTGAGACCATGACCACATGGTCCTCCATCTTAATGATATCTGTTGCTTTGTGTTTCCACAGAGGTCCCTTTGTCTCTGGCTTGTGTAAACTCTTCCTGGAAGTGAAGTTGTGGAACCCTGACCTCCAGTCCTGCCAGTCCCAACCTAGGGGTTTGGGTGTGATCACTAATGGGCAAGGGGTTTGGACTCCTGAGGAAAACCTGCCAGTCAGTTGTGGCTGAGCCCCAGCAGTACTCAGCACTGGAGGAAGAGACGAGCATGAAGAGGAAGAGAGTGCCCTCTAGAGAGCTCTGCAGTGCCTGGGACCGCCCTCATGGTCATTAGAGCCCCACCCTCTCTTTTTTTTTTTTTTTAATTTTTTTATTGGATGTTTTATTTACATTTCATATGTTGTCCCCTTACCCCATTCCCCACCCACCCAGGAACCCCCAATCCCCTCACACCTCCTCCTTCTTCTTTGTGGATGTAACCTCTATCTACCCCCCCACTCCCACCTCCCCACCCTCAAAACTCCCACCCCCTGGGGCGTCCAGCCTTCATGAGGTCAAGGATCTCATCTTCCACCTGTGCCCAGCAGGGCCCTCCACTCTTATATATTCAGCTAAGGCCCTGGATCCCTCCATAAGTGCTCCCAGGCTGGTGGTTTAGACCCTGGGAGCTGTGGTTGGTTGGTATTGTTGCTCTCCTCATGGGGCCACAAATCCTTTCAGCTCCTTCAGTCTTCACTCTAACTCCTCCATTGAGAACCCCATGATCACTTCAATGGCTAGTTGTGAGCATCTGCCTCTGAATATGTCAGACTCTTGAAGACCTCTGAGGAGACATCCATATCAGGCTCTTATCAGCATGCACTTCCTGACTTCCACATCAGCATCTACCTTTGGTGACTACACATGGGATGGATACTCAGGTGGAAAGGTCTTCAGACGGCCCCTCCTTCAGTTTTTGTCCCTCGCTTTGTCTCCATATTTGCTCCCTTGAGTATTTTGTTGCTCCTTCTAAGAAGGACCGAATCACCCCCACTTGGTCTTCCTTCTTTATGGACTTCATGTGGCCTGTGAGTTGCATCTTGGGCATTTTCAGGTTCTGGGCTAATATCCAATAATCAGTGAGTGAATACCATGTGTGTTCTTTTGTGATTGGCTTACCTCACTCAGTATGATAATTTCTAGTTCCATCCATTTACCTAGGAACCTCTCAAATTCATTGTTTTTAATAGCTGAGTAATACTCCATTGTGTAAATATACCACATTTTTTTAATCCATTCCTCAGTTGAAGGACATCTGGGTTCTTTCCAGCTCCTGGCTATTATAAATAAGGCTGCTATGAACATAGTTGAGCATATGTCCTTATTATATGTTCGAGCACCTTCTGGGTATATGCCTAGGAGTGGTATAGCTGGATCCTCGGGTAATGCTATGTCCAATTTTCTGAGGAACCGCCACACTGATTTCCAAAGTGGTTGCACCATCTTGCAGTCCCACCAACAATGGAGGCGTGTTCCTCTTTCTCCACACCCTCGCCAGCATCTACTATCACCTGAGTTTTTAATCTTAGCCATTCTGACTGGTGTGAGATGGAATCTCAGGGTTGTTTTGATTTGCATTTCCCTGACGACTAAGGATGCCGAGCATTTCTTTAGGTGCTTCTTGGCCATTCGAGTTTCTTCTGTTGAAAATTCTTTGTTAAGCTCTATACCCCATTTTTTAATAGGGTAATTTGGTTGCCTGGAGTCTAATTTCTTGAGTTCTTTGTATATATTGGATATTAGCCCTCTATCAGATGAAGGATTGGTAAAGATCTTTTCCCAATTTGTTGGTTGTCGTTTTGTCCTATTGACAGTGTCCTTTGCCTTACAGAAACTTTGCAATTTTATGAAGTCCCATTTGTCAATTCTCGATCTTAGAGCATATGCCATTGGAGTTCTGTTCAGGAACTTTTCCCCTGTGCCCAAGTATTCGAGGCTTTTCCCCACCTTCTCTTCTATTAGTTTCAGTGTATCTGGTTTTATGTGGAGGTCCTTTATCCACTTAGATTTGAGCTTTGTACAAGGGGATAAGAATGGATCAATTTTCATTCTTCTACATGTTGTCCTCCAGTTGAACCAGCACCATTTGTTGAAAATGCTGTCCTTTTTCCACTGGACAGTTTTAGCTCCTTTGTCAAAGATCAAGTGACCATAGGAGTGTGGGTTCATTTCTGGGTCTTCAATTCTATTCCATTGATCTTCCTGCCTGTCTCTGTACCAATACCAGGTAGTTTTTATCACTATTGCTCTGTAGTACAGCTTGAGGTCAGGGATGGTGATTCCTCCCGAAGTTCTTTTATTGTTGAGAATAGTTTTCGCTATCCTAGGTTTTTTGTTATTCCATATGAATTTGAGAATTTCCTTTTCTAACTCTGTGAAGAATTGAGTTGGGATTTTAATGGGGATTGCATTGAATCTGTAGATTGCTTTTGGCAAGATGGCCATTTTTATTATATTAATCCTGCCAATCCATGAGCATGGGAGATCTTTCCATCTTCTGAGATCTTCTTCAATTTCTTTCTTCAGAGACTTGAAGTTCTTGTCATACAGGTCTTTCACTTGCTTGGTTAGATTCACACCAAGGTATTTTATATTATTTGCAACTATTGTGAAGGGTGTCATTTCCCTAATTTCTTTTTCAGTCTGTTTATCTTTCATGTAGAGGAAGGCTACTGATTTGTTTGAGTTGATTTTATAACCAGCCACTTTGCTGAAGTTGTTTATCAGGTTTAGGAGTTCTCTGGTGGAAGTTTGGGGGTCACTTAAGTATACTATCATATCATCTGCAAATAGCGATATTTTGACTTCTTCCTTTCCTATTTGTATCCCTTTGACTTCTTTTTGTTGTCTAATTGCTCTGGCTAAGACTTCCAGTACTATATTGAATAGGTAGGGGGAGAGTGGGCAGCCTTGTCTAGTCCCTGATCTTAGTGGGATTGCTTCAAGTTTCTCTCCATTTAGCTTGATGTTGGCTACTGGTTTGCTGTAAATTGCTTT
>NW_021621449.1:1515928-1518279 GCF_004785775.1 Grammomys surdaster
GCAAGGGATTATTTCAATCTTTTTGTATCTGTAGAGGCTTGTTTTGTGACCAATTATATGGTCTATTTTGGAGAAGGTACCATGAGGTGCTGAGAAAAAGGTATATTCTTTTGTTTTAGGATGAAATGTTCTATAGATGTCTGTTAAGTCCATTCGGTTCATAACTTCTGTTAATGTCAAAGTGTCTCGGTTTAGTTTCTGTTTCCATGATCTGTCCATTGCTGAGAGTGGGGTGTTGAAATCCCCCACTATTATTGTGTGAGGTGTAATGTGTGTTTTGAGCTTTAGTAAAGTTTCTTTTATGTATGTAGGTGCCCTTGCATTTGGGGCATAGATGTTCAGAATTGAGAGTTCACCTTGGTAGCTTTTTCCTTTGATGAGTATGAAGTGTCCTTCCTTATCTTTTTTGATTAATTTTGGATGGAAGTCGATTTTATTTGATATTAGAATGGCTACTCCAGCTTGTTTCTTGGGAGCATTGGCTTGGAAAATTGTTTTCCACCCTTTTATTCTGAGGTAGTGTCTGTCTTTGTCACTGAGGTGTGTTTCTTGTATGCAGCAAAATTCTGGGTCTTGTTTGTGTATCCAGTCTGCTAGTCTGCGTCTTTTTATTGGGGAATTGAGACCATTGATGTTAAGAGATATTAAGGAAAAATGATTGTGGCTTCCTGTTATTTTTGTTATTAGAGGTAAAGTTATGTTTGTATAGTTATCTTCTTTTGGGGTTGTTGGAAGATTACTTCCTTGCTTTTTCTAGGTTGTAGTTTCCCTCCTTGTGTTGGCGTTTTCCATCCATTATCCTTTGAAGTGCTGGGTTTGTGGGAAGATATTGTGCAAATTTGGTTTTGTCATGGAATATCTTGGTTTCACCATCTATATTGATTGAGAGTTTTGCTGGGTATAGTAATCTGGGCTGGCAATTGTGTTCTCTTAGGGTCTGTATGATGTCCGTCCAGGCTCTTCTGGCTTTTATAGTCTCTGGTGAGAAGTCTGGTGTAATTCTTATAGGTCTGCCTTTATATGTTACTTGACCTTTTTCCCTTACTGCTTTTAGTATTTTTTCTTTGTTTTGTGCATCTGATGTTTTGATTATTATGTGACGGGAGGTATTTCTTTTCTGGTCTAGTCTATTTGGTGTTCTGTAGGCTTCTTGTATGTTTATGGGCATCTTGTTCTTTAGGTTAGGGAAATTTTCCTCAATGATTTTGTTGAAGATATTTACTGGCCCTTTAAGTTGGGAATCTTCATTCTCATCTATACCTATTATCCTTAGGTTTGGTCTTCTCATTGTGTCCTGAATTTCCTGGATGTTTTGAGTTAGGAGTTTTTTGCTTTTTTCATTTTCTTTGACAACTGTGTCAATATTTTCCACCGTATCTTCTGCATTTGAGATTCTCTCTTCTATCTCTTGTATTCGGTTGGTGATGCTTGCGTCTGTGACTCCTGATCTCTTTCTTAGGTTTTCTATCTCCATGGTTGTCTCCCTTTGAACTTTCTTTATTGTTTCTATTTCCAGTTTCAGATCCTGAATGTTTTTGTTTAATTCCTTCTTTGTGTTTTCTTGCATTTCTTTAAGGGATTTCTGTGATTCCTCTTTAAGGGCTTCTATCTGTTTACTTGTACTCTCCTGTATTTCTTTAAGGGAGTTACTTAATTCCTTCTTATAATCCTCTATCATCATCATGAGAAGTGATTTTAATTCTGAATCCTGCTTTTCAGGTGTGAAGGGGTGTTCAGGGCTTGCTATATTGGGAGAACTGGGCACTGATGATGCCAAGAAACTTTGGTTTCTGTTGCTTATGTTCTTGCACTTGCCTTTCGCCATCTGGGTAACTCTAGTGGTACCTGCCCTCTCTGTGTAAGATTGGAATCTGTATTTCCAGTTATCTTGCTTATTGCAGAGCTCCTCGGAGTCCAGAGGTCTCTGTGGTCTTATGCCCCTAATCTCCCGGGTGGAAGAACTCCTGGGACTCAGGCCACCTCTTGGATCTGGTAATCCTTCTGTTCTGAGTGCAGTGGCTCCTCGGCTGCTCTGAGTGCAGTGGGTTCTCGATGACTCAGGATTCAGTTTCAGCTGCTCTGAGTGCAGTGGCTCCTAGATGACTCAGGATTCAGTTTCTCCACAGGACAGGAGCAGACCAACTCTGTGTCAGCTGCTCTGAGTGCAGTGGCTCCAGCTGCTCTGAGTGCAGTGGGTCCCTGATGACTCAGAATTCAGTTTCAGCTGCTCTGAGTGTAGTGACTTCTCGATGACTCAGGATTCAGTTTCTCCACAGGACAGGAGCAGACCTACTCTGTGTCTGTTCCAGTCCCAGGGACCAGGCAGGGGCCGAAGGGAAGTGGAATTCCGG
>NW_021621449.1:1518289-1548159 GCF_004785775.1 Grammomys surdaster
GGGCGGGGTTTGGGTAGCTGCTGTGCCCTGGATGTCCCTGGCTCCCAGATGTTTTTCTGGGAGCCCCACCCTCTCTTATCTTTGTGTAGAAATGTTTTGTGCGCTCTGTTTTGGAAGTGGTACATTCTGAATTAGCTTCATTCTAGTGACTTTCGTCTGCTTAAAGAAGGCACCCTGTTGATCTATGAGCTGAAATCTGTTGCCCCTGAAACCATTTGCTTTGACCTGTCCCAGAAGCTCTTTCTCTAGGACTCTGAAATTTGGGATGCTCTCTTGGTCTTCAGCCTCTCACCTTCTGCGGTCAGCTGAGCCTGTGGGTGGGCTGGGAAGGGAGGTTGGCTGCAGATGTAGCACAGAAATGTTATTTTTGGTTTTCCCATGCCCTTGTAAGGTGTATCCTCTTCTTGAGGTAAGTGTAGGGCTGGTGAGTCTTCCCCAAAGCTGCCTTTATTGTCCTTCATTCATTTCTTCTTTTTCTCCTTCCTTCCTTCTTTTCTTCCTCTTCCTCATTCCTTCTTATTTCTTTGTTTATTTTTTTTTTTTTGAGACAGGGTTTCTTTGTGTAGTTCCAGCTGTCCTGAAACTCATTCTGTAGACCATGCTAGCCTACTCAGAGATCCACCTTCCTCTGCCCCCCAAGTGCTGCCTGGGGTTGAAGGCACGTGCCACCACTGTCTGGCAGCATCCTCCATTTCTGTGGAGAGACCGTAGGGACCCCTCTCCTGGAGTCCACTGCAGACCAGATGGACACCGTGCTTCTCTCTGAGCCTCGCTGACCCCTATTCTGCTTCAGGAAGCAATAGCTTCCCATATACGGTCTCAGTGTTTCTTTGCTTTTTCTTCTAACAACTGCTGTGTTGTTCACTGTCAGTGTGTGATGTCACCTTTCTCTAGTGCTTTAGTAACGCTTGTGTCATTTAGCTTTTCAAAACCCAACGCTTTCCATAGCTTCTTTCCAGATTGTTTGCAAGCTCCCTGGGGAAGTCTTTGTGTCTGTGAGGGTGTTTCTCAAGATTTCATGTCCTTAGTAGATCACAGAAAAACATTTGAGCTTTGTTCAGAGCTGCATCTTGCCTTCAGTATTTTTTCCCCTCTTCATGTTGTAGGTCTGGTTGGTTTACACAACATCGGACAGACGTGTTGCCTCAACTCCTTGATTCAGGTGTTCATGATGAACGTGGACTTCAGAATGATATTGAAGAGGTATAACTGTGGTCCTGCTTGATAATGTGCATGTCACTCATGGCTTAGAATGTTTGTTCATGCACAGTGACTTTGACTTTTACGAGTCTCCTTTCCAGAGATGCCTGAGAAAAGATCTTTTCTTGTATATTGTATGGCAGATTAGCTTCATTTCTAGTTTAAAAACAGGCACATGCTGGCCTTCACCTCCTTTTTGTTTCAGGGAGTGTGGGTCATTAGTGCTCCTTTTAAAATATATTTTCAAAATTATTACTTTATTGTTTTATGTATGTGGGTACCACATACATGTTCACAGAAGCCAGAGGAGGGAGTTGGATCCCATGGGACTGTGAGCCACCATGTAGGGATCCTGTGGAAGAGCAGCCAACATTCTTAACTGAGCCATCTCTCTAGCTCCTACACACAATACCTTTAATCTCAGCACTTGGGAGGCAAAGGCAGGCAGATTTCTGTGAGTTCAAGGCCAGCCTGATCTATAATGATTTCCAAGATAGCCAGAGCTACATAATGAAACCCTGTCTTGAAAAACCAAAAAGAAAAAGGGGAGAGAAAGAAAGAAAGAAAGGAAACAAGAAAGAAAGGCAGACAGAAAGAGACTCCTCAGATACTTCTGAAGTACAACCACGGCTGACAGTCACTGGTCTAGAGTTGGCACCAGGCTAACTTCAGAGGAAGTCAATGGTCTAAGGGAACAGATGCAGACATTTTTTATCAGTGATTCTATTTGGCTCCATGCTTTCTCCTTTTTCTTCTTCCACAAAGCAAGTGAGAGTCGCCCATAGGTAAATGGACCACTGGCAAAACACTGTCATCTCCCATATTGCCCTTTCTTCCTGGGACCTAATTGAGCATTTGCTTTTGTAGTTTGAGTACCACAGGGTGGACACTGCTCACTCGAGTGTGGGCCTAGCATATGGTACAGCTGTCCTTCCTTAATGCAATGCTTGGGCCTAGTTGGGGACTGTGTTGATCTCCCTCTTATTTAGGTATTCTGTACATGCCAGTCTCTGAGTCACTGAGTACACACATACATCTACCCATTCCCATCACTCCAACTTAATCCAGAGAATGGCACGGGCACAGAGAGTCTTTGACATTCTTTAACTGATTTTAGCATGCTCCTGGCCTGGAGAGTGATGGGTTTGAGCTGCCCGGCTGTTCTTACTTGGCTTACTTGGCAGGATAACAGTGCCACGAGGGGCAGAAGAGCAGAAGAGAAGTGTTCCCTTCCAGCTGCTTCTGCTGCTGGAGAAGATGCAGGACAGCCGACAGAAAGCAGTGCTGCCCACGGAGCTCGTTCAGTGCCTCCAGAAACACAATGTGCCGTGTAAGAGCCCTCTTAGCTCTCGCCTGCCCACTGACACACAGTGTTGGGTGGGGAGGGAGCCTTAGGGAGAGAGCGAGGCCAGTGAGCGAACATCAGAGGTTTTGGTGTTGATCTGAAATGCACATCTCTTTACTTTTGAAAAAAAAGTTTAACATAGGACTTTTAAAAATGACTGTTATGAGCTTACTGCTTGGAAGTGGCTTTAAAAGACTATGTCAGTACCTAGCTGTTTTTAGGGTGTAGTGTGTGGATTTGATACATTTATGCAACGTCTAATGATCACATCAGGGTAATTAGCTTGCATTTCTCCTTAAACACTGTTGCCTACAGCCAAGGGTACCTCTGCCAAAACACACCCGCCAATCCTCCCTGTTGTCCTTTGTCCTGGTTAGCTTTTAACCGTCAACTTGACACACAGCCAATCATCACCTGAGAAGGAGGCTTGCCCACATTAGATGGGTGTGTAGGTGTGTCTGTGGGTTGATTGTTTTGGTTGACTAGGAGGGCTCTGCTCACTGTGGCCCACACACGTCACTGGGCTGGCCGTCCCAGGCTGTATAAGACAGACATTTGAGCGGGAGCTGGAGAGCAAGCCAGCCAGCAACATTTCTCCATGGTTTCTCTTTCAATGTCTTGCTTGAGCTCCTGCCTCAACTTCAGTGATGGACTGTGACCTTCAGGTGTAAGCCAGATAAAACCTGCCGTCCCCTAAGCAATTTATGGCACAGTTTTATCACAGCTACAGAATGGAACTAGGATGTCTTCTTCTGAGGACTTAACTCAGTAGCCTCGGCCTTGAGTTCCTCTCTTTCTTATAGAATACATAATAAATATCAATATATAATAAATCGAATGACCTACATGCAGCAGAATGCTAGAGCTTTTCCCTCAGTTTTCATTTGAAGTGTTCTGTAAATGTCTGTTGAATTTACTGGGCCTATAGAGTTTTTTAACTCGTTATTGGTTTTAAAAAAGATTTAGAATTGTGTTTATTACTGTTATGCTTCTATGTGCTATGCGTGTGTGAGTGAGGGTGTATTCATACACAGCATGTGTATACACAGCGTGTGTCTAGAGCTCAGAGGAGAACTTTCAGGAGTCGATCCCTTCCTGCCCTGTGGGTTCTAGGTATCATGCTCAGGCTTCTGGCAGCAGGAGCTTTTTCATGATAAGCTAGGCATCTCACCAGCACTGTTGGTTTTTTGGGTACAGATGATTTGTCCATTCTTGAAAGTAGGGGTGATAAAGTACCCAAGTGCTATGTTCTGGAATCTATCTCTGTGTTTAGACCTAAGAATATTTACCGGGCAGTAGTAGTGTACGCCTTTAGTCCCAGCACTTGGGAGGCAGAGGTGGGCGGATTTCTGAGTTGGAGGCCAGCCTGGTCTACAGAGTGAGTTCTAGGACAGCCAGGGCTACACAGAGAAACCCTGTCTCGAAAAAACAAAACAACAACAACAAAAAATTTACCGTATATAACTGGGTGCTCCAGTTTTGGGAGTGTATACATGTTTACAATTGTTAAATCTTTCTGTTGAGTCGATTGCTTTCTTATTACATGTTGACTTTCTCTGTCTCCTTTCGCAGTGTTTGGATTTTGGTCTACTTTGCCGGTACAGGTGTTGCTGCTGCTGGCTGCCTTTGTTTCTGTTTTCTCATTAGACCCTCTCAGCCTGCTACTTTCTGCTACTTTACTTTACTGGTAAAGTGATTTTCTTTGTTTTTTTGGATAAGTCAATGGGGAATTTAACCGGCTTACATTAAATATTACCACTGATAGCTGGGGCATGCTCTTGTAAAATGATGTAAAATTTCTGTAATTGTTTGGAGTAATTCTTATCCCCCTTTTCCTCTCCTCCCTCTCCATCCTCCTCACCTCCTCATCTTCTTCTTTTCTTCACTTCAAGCTCACTATGTAGCTAAGTTGACCTGGAGCTCCTGTCCTCTAGCCTCTGCCTCATGGTTCCTAGGCTTAGAGGCATGTGCCATCACACGCAGTATTTCTTTTTTCTTATTCATCTTTGTAAAGAGGTGTTTTTCTTTTCTTTTTCTTTTGTGTACAAAGGTACACTGTCTTGCTCTTTTTTTTAATTATTCATCTAATATATATTTTTCTTTTCTTCAGACACACTGGAAAAGGGCATCAGATCCCATTACAGATGGTTGTGAGCCACCATGTTGTCGCTGGGAATTGAACTCAGGACCTCTGGAAGAGCAGTCAGTGCTCTTAACCACTGAGTCATCTCTCCAGCCCCTGTCATGTACTTTTATAAGCATTTCTCATGGGACCAATTTGGTGAAGAATTCCTTAGGTTTTTGTTTTTCTTGGAAAACTTTTATTTTTCTTTATTTCTGAGGGGTAGCTTTGCTGGTTATAATATCTCTGGTTGGTGTGTTGTTGTTGTTGTGGTTGTTGTTGTTGTGGTTGCTGTTGCTTCAGGACTTGGTATATCTCATCCCATTCTTGCCTTAAAAAAAATCTTTTCTAACTAAATCTGTTAGGAGGCTTTTGAGCTCCCTGGACTTGGATGTCTATATTTGCAATGATTTGGAAAGTTGTTATTGATTAATTCTGTAGGTTATCTGTGCCCTTTCTTTCCCATCTCCTCTTATAGCACCTGCATTGTGAATGCTTTCTTAATTAGTTGTGTGCAATATGTCCCATAGACTTTGCTTTTAGTGTTTTTTAAAGATTTATTCATTTATTATATATGAATACATTGTAGCTGTCTTCAGACACACCAGAAGAGGGCATCAGATCTCATTACAGATGGTTGTGAGCCACCACGTGGTTGCTGGGATTTGAACTCAGGACCTCTGGAAGTGCAGTCAGTGCTCTTAACCACTGAGCCATCTCTCCAGCCCGCTTTTAGTTTTTCTTAACTTCTTTATTTTTTATTTCTCTAATTTGGTTATTTCAAAAGATCTATGTTCACGCTTAGAAATTTTTATTTCTGCCTGGGCAATACTGTTGAGGGTCTCTATGGTGATTCTTCTCTTAACTTAGTAGATTCATTAGTGTCATGATTTCTCTTTATTGTCTCTATGTATGCTGCATTTCTTATTCATATAATGCTTTCTCTAACTTAATTGTTGTGTTAATTCTCTAGCATCTAGTAATCATTGAATCAAATGATTCTCTAGTAATCATTTGTTTGAATTCTCTGTTATACAATACATTAGTTTTCTTTCCTTTGGAGACCATTGCTAGAAAGTTATTGTGCTCCTTTGGAGACACTAGGGTGCATAGTTTTTCATGATTCTTAAAAAGATCTTGATTTTGAATTTTTAATTTTTTAAAATGATTATCAGTGTTTTGCCTGCATGTATTTTTGTGTACCATGTACCAAGGTACATCGTACATGGTACTCTTGGGGGCCAGAAGAGATTGCTGGATTTCCTAGGACTAGAGTTACAGACAGATACTAGATATCATGTGAGTGCTGGGAATTGAACCCAGGTCTTCTGGAAGAGCAGTCAATGTCTCTGTTGGTATTTGAGTATCTGGTGGATCAGTTACCTCTACGTTAAATAAAGGATATTCTTAGTTTGTTACAAATCTTAGAGGAAAATTAAATGTGGAACAAATCCAGGGTATGGTCTGTCATAGCAGGGAAGTTGGAATGGTGGACAGAAACTTGAAACAGCTGGGCAAATCACACCCATTGTCAAGCTCAGAGAAAATGAGTGCAGACACGCTTGCTCCTCGTGCTTGGCTTATTCTCTCTATGTTTATGTGGTCCAGGACCCAAACCCAAATTGTGCTGCCCACAGTGAGCTGGGTCTTCCCATAACAATTAAAACAGTCAGGAAAACCCCTGCAGGTATGTCCACAGACCAACTCATTTGAGACAGTCCCTGACTGAGACCCTCTTCCCAGGTGTTTTTTGATTGTGTCAAGTTGACAATTAAAACTGACCATCCCAGAAGCTACAGAGTTGGCTCGGCAGTTAAGAGCACTTGTTGCTCTTGCAGAGGACACCCAGGTGTCACTCCCTTCACCCATGTGGTGGTCCACAACCATCTGTAACTCCAGTTCCAGGGTACTAGGCATGCACACAGTACACGTACATACATTTGGGGGAAACATCTACACATATGAAATCAATAAATAAATCTATCAAAACAAGACAAAACTGACCACCACAGCACCTTAATCTAATTTTTTTTTAGACATCAGTGTTAGCTCTGTGCACCTTCTGCACATAATTCCCAGGCTGAATCAATTTAAGCCGTCTGACAGACTTTTTTGAGTTGTCTGATAGACTGTTTCTGAGTTGGGGTTTATTATATAGATGGATTAATATATTCACATTCTTCATTGTAGATCTGATATGCATAAGGCAATGCGAATGATAGAGATTTTACCTCCAGGGAACTTACATTTTAGAAGCAGGACAGGTCAAAATCAAACAAGAATAAAGAGCATCAAGTCTGTGCTGTGATGTGTGTCATGAAGGAAATTCAACAGTGTCGTGGTGGAGGATACGACATGTTCTGAGAAACTGCCTCTGCCTGAAATGTCTTTGCATTCCGGCACAGGTCTGCCCTTTTATGAAAGTCTACAGCTAGTTTCTTTTCTGAATTACCACTTCTTTGGACCAACACCGTTAAAGTCCGTTGTGTCCGTTCCTGATTTCAGGGCTACTTATATGACAGGTAGACAGTTCCCCTGCAAAGTTCCTGCTCTCTTGGCTAGGATCATCTAACATGGCCTTTATTTACTCTTTGCACCTTTGGGGAAACCTGGTCAGATTAGCAAGAGGCCCTGCTTTTCGTGACGTGAATAAAAATTACCACCAGGGGGCGGAAGAGTCCAAGTCGTAGTCTCTGCTCAGCAGAAAAATGGGAGAAAACATTTGGGATCTGTCGGTCCGCTGACAGAGAGAGGATGGTGAGAGAAAGTGGTGCCAATATCACCTCAGAGAAACTCTTAGAAAAAGAATCAACACCAAGCATAATTTTCATTTAGTCTATTTTGAAAATGAGGGAAAGCTAAGAAAGGACTAAGTGTTCACGTGGCTGGTATCCTGGTGATTCGCCAAGGGCATGACATGTCTCCTTACTAATTGCGCTTTCCCCTGACCAGTGTTTGTCCAGCACGATGCTGCTCACCTGTACCTTACAATCTGGAACCTGACTAAGGACCAGATCACGGACATAGACTTGGTAAGGGCTGGGATCTGGAGAAGTCAGAGATGTGAGATGTTGCTTGTGGGACCTGCGCCACTACTGTGTGCGCTCTTGGCGAGGAACGAGGCATCACTCGGCACAGCTCCCTGGTGTGCACCTTTATGTACCAGGAAGCAAAATTTTGTGTCGGCCATTTCTAGAGCTTCTGTCTAAAAAAAAAAAACCCCACCTACCCTGACCTAAAGTGACTTCTAGGTCACCTTACCTCCTTGCTCTCTACTCGCAGGCAGAGCGGCTGCAGAGTCTGTTCACAATCTGGACGCAGGAGTCCTTGATTTGCGTGGGCTGTGCGGCGGAGAGCAGCAGGAAGAGCAAGCTGCTCACCCTTTCTCTTCCTCTTTTTGATTTGGACTCAAAGCCTCTGAAATCACTGGTGAGAGACTCCTTGTTGGTGACTTTGTGTATCCCGAGGTGGCCCGTTTTCCTTTGCTTCTATTACCGACCCTTGGATTTTGTCAAAGTAACTCGTGGGCCAGCAAGATGGTACAGCATGTGATGGTGCTTGTGGCCAAGTGTTATGACCTGAGTTTGATCCCTGGGTCCTACATGGTGGAAGAAGGGCACTAGAGAACCAGTTCCTGTTTTCCACATGTATGCCTTGGCATGTGTATGCCTCCCTACCATAATCAGTAAAAAAAAGGAAAGTAATACAATTTTTACAAAGTGGCCCGTGTTTTACTTGTATACCCTGGGCCATTCTATCCTTTGACTTGGGCCAGGGTACATTTTTCTGTCCCCCTTCTGCCTCCTCACGTTCTTCCTCTGGTGAGTCCCTTCTAGTTCTGTTCCTCCCTCCAGTGGGTATTTTCTGAAATTCTGCCCTGTGTATCACATGTGCCCACTTAAAGGGTAGCTTTGGGCTTCCACTAGCATGGGGAGAGGATGATGTCTTTGAGATAGGAAACATGATTGATACCTTCTGCTTGTTCTCCTGGGTGGGGCAGGAGGATGCCTTGAGATGTTTCTTAAAGCCCAGAGAGGTAGCAAGCTCAGACAAATGCTTCTGTGAGAGCTGCGGGAAGAAGACGCCCTGGAAACAGGTACTTCTTAAACTCAGACACTTCACTGGCCTGGGGTTGCTCCATGGGGTTTCCTGACAAGTCTTTGCAGACCCCTTAAGGGCATCTCATAATGGCTGACATGGGGAATCTGGGTACCTGGGGTCCTGGAGCTTCTCATTTGCATAACGTCAGACTTGGCATCTCAGACCTTATCACTGAGAGGGACAGGAAGAACTTTTTAGGGACAAGAGGAGAAGATTGAAGAACAGTAGATAGGGCTTTTCCCTTAGGGTTAGATGCTTAGAGCACATCTCACAGTTCCTGTATCTGAGCAGAGGCCTTCTGTGGAGATGTGTGGGTGACACACAGTCCCATGAGTCTTGAAGGTGCTCGGCACCTCCCCTGTGGGAAAGAGCACACTGCCGGGCTTGGCACTGCTCTGAACCTGCCCGTCTCAGGTGCCTAAAGACTTCATCTTCATTCTGATTTTGCCTTTTTAGGTTCTGAAGCTGACCCATTTGCCCCAAACCTTGACCATTCACCTCATGAGATTCTCTGCCAGGAACTCAAGGACAGAAAAGATCTGCCACTCAGTGCATTTCCCTCAGAGCTTGGATTTCAGTCAGGTTCTGCCAACTGAGAAAGATCTTGGTGATGCCAAGGAACAGGTGAGGCTTGCCTTCCGTCCCTTATTCACCCCAGCAGACTCTGTCCTTCTGACGTAACCATCCATCCCTATCAGCTGAACACACTAACCCCTAAGTGCTATAGTTTTAAGTACCAAGTTCCTGAGTTGTAAGTACCAAGTTCATGCCAGAGACTTGGTCTGTGACTCAGCACACTGTGAGGTGACATGGCCCAGCATCCTGTGGGCCAAACACTTCCTAGGTGAGGCTTTCATCCAGGGGCCCAGACCTCTGGTTTGCTGTATTTAGCGAACATAATTATATACAACAGTGCCGAACTAATGGCAGCTTGGTGTGATTCACAAAGGAGCATACTTCTTTCTTTTTCTTCTTTTTTTTTAAAGACTAAAAGTATTAAACTGCATTTACTTGTTAGTGTGTGTGCGTGTGTGTGTGTGTGTGTGTGTGTGTGTGTATGAGGCATGAGCAGAGTCAGAGATAACTTTTGGGAGGAAGTCAGTTCTCTCCACCACCTGGGTCCCAAGGATTGAACTCATGTCATCGGTCTTGGCGGCAGTCACCGTTACCTCCTGAGCTGTCTCGCCAGCCCAAGACAGACTTTCTTTCTTAAGCAGTATTTAATGATCAAACCTATATTGTTCCAAAGCAGTGGTGGGTCATCTCCCAGTGTGGGTTGGAAGTGGGAAGTTCTACATTTGCAAGCAATAGGTCTCACACACATTGCTGGACTCTTTCTTCTGTTAGATCCGTCTGTTTGCCTGTCCATCCTCCAGGACCATAGTAGTAAAATAAGAAGCTCATCTTTACCTCTTAGGTGTCTGTCCACGTTTCACACTATTCACTTCTGCTCTCCTCGTTTTCCTGCTCAGTCTGGATGTGCAGTGCATTTAAATGTTTTTCTAGTTAGAAAGAATTTCACTATGGAAAATGTGAGATCAATTCAAAAGAGTGGGGACATAGACAGCCAGTCCTCATCTCTCACCCAGCAGTTGACTATTTGATTACTCAGTCACAGCTAGTCTTGACCTCCATACCCAGCTTCTTTTTTTGCTCAACCATTCTGGTTGGTCGTGTCAAGTCAACTTGACACAAACTAGAGCTACCTGGGAAGAGTTGACCTCAGTTGAGGAATTGACTGCGTCCACAGGCCCGGGGTAAGCCTGTGGAGATATTTTCTTGATTGATGACTGATGTGGAAGAGTCCCGCCTACTGTGGGCAGTACCACCTCTTAGTGGGTCAACTGGGTTGTATAAGAAAGCATGAGCAAGCCATGGGGAGCAAGCGTCTCTTTTTATTGAAGTCTACTTGGATGAAGTTGAATCATTATAGTCTGCAGTTGGCTGCTTTACAGTAGTCCCCAGCTACTTTGTGTAACTTGATCATCATATCTAGATACTACTTTCCTTGAAACAAATTTTGGCAACAAAAGTTGCCATACACACACACACACACACCACATACCCACCTTCACTCCCACCCCCACACTCCCACACCACACACACACATACAGATACCACACAAACAGACATGCACACACAGACACCATCCTCCACCACACACACACATACACCACACACTATACCACACTAAACATATGCACACACATACACCACACACACACACCACATGCACACAAACACAAGCACACTCATCACACCACACACACAGACACCATACACCACATACCACATGCTACACACACACACACCACACATACACACACCATACACACACATACCACACACACACACACAACACACACACATACACACACAAGTACATACACACCACACACAGGCACTCAGTGTCCTCTATTTTGCCCACCTGTCCTCTTCTCGGGGTTTTTGCTCTCTTTCCTGCATTGATATGATTTCCCAAGACACAGGTAGAGAACACTGTTTGCCCGTGTGGAGGAACTATATAAAGTATTCTTTTATTAAAAAAAAACTTCTCCACAGGGAATGCCATTTTGTTAGTTCACTTGAAAAAAAAATTAGATCTAGGTGGGTATGGTGGCTCGAACCTATAATTTTAGTTCTTGGGAAATTGGCAGTGTGTGTGGTATGTGTGTAGCCATGTGTTTGAAGACAGCCTATGGGACATAGTAAAACTCTGCCTTAAACTGGAAGAGGGTGGGAGAGGTGGCTCAGCAGGTAAAGGCTCCTGAGGACAAGCCTGATGGCCTGTATTTGATCTACCTACATGGTTGAGCGAGAGAGCCGACCCTCCAAGCTGTCCTATGCTGGCCACACCCACTGCCTGCACACATGTGCATGCACACACTGTGCACACACAGTAATACATATGTAATAACTAAATGTGGTAGGAGTTTAGAGTCGCCTTAAAAAAAGACCTAAGGAAGCTTACACTTTAGTTAATTTTCATCTTTAAAATTTTATCTTTTCTGGCGTGTGCATGCACAGTTGAGCATACACTCGTGGGAGTTGGAGGATGGCTTTATGGAATTGGCCTCTCCATCTGCTTTTGTAAGTTTCTGGAGATTAAACTCACTGAGTTTGTGCGCCAAGTGCCTTAACCTGCTCAGCCATTTGACAAGCCTAAATTTAATTAATTTTTATTCAACAAAAGTCATGCTGGGTGTGGTGGCATATACCTTTAACCCCAGTACTCTGGAAGCAGAGGCAGGCAGATCTCTATGAGTTCAAGGCCACCCTGGTCTACATAGCAAGTTTTAAGGTAGTCAGGTATACATAATAGAAAAACCTTATCTCAGCAAATCAAGTAACACAAAGCAAAGCAAAACAAAACAAAAAACCAACCCCCCCAAAACAAACCAAATAAGTATAATATGAATGGTATGCAGTGTGATATGTTGATGTGCGTACATACATTGTGGAATAATTAGGTAATATATCTATCTCCTTGCAAGCATATCTTTGTAGTGAGAGTTTTAAAACTATTTTAAACAATTTCCAATGTGCAACACATTGTTATTACTATAGCTACTATGCTGGTAACTAGGCCTGGTAATTATCCACTATCCTAACCTGTTGCTATTCATTTTAGTCTATGACTAACTTTTGTAGGTAGAAAGTCATCTTTTATTTTCTTCAGGGAGTCTGAAAGCATGTGGATATTTTACTTATGAGTGTTCACAATTATGTTTGCTTGTAGAACAGTCACAGAAGGATACACAGGCAGGGTACTACTCAAAGGTTAGCAAGCATACGCAGCGGGCTGCCAGTAGGACTTCTCATGTTTTTTGGATGCTAACTTTAAAGATTTGTTTTATTAAAAGATTTATTTATTTTATTTTTACGTGTGTGAGTAGTTTTCTTGCATGTATGTATGTGTATCATGCGCATGCCTAGTGCCCATGGAGGTCAGAAGAGGGCATAGGATCCCCTGGATTTAGATGACTGAGAGCTTCCACTTAGGTGCTGGGAACCAAACCTCTAGAAGAGCAGCCTGTATTTTTAACCACTGAGTCATCTCTCTAGCCCATATTTATATTAGTGTGTGCGTGTGTGTGTGCGCGTGCATGCCCGAATGTATATGTGTGTACTACATTTGTGCAGGTGCTCATGGAGAACAGAAGGGTGTGAGATCCCCTAGAACTGGAGTTAAGGATGGTTGTAAACTGTCTGATGTGGGTCATCTGTAGGAGCAGCAAGTGCTCTTTCTCTCAGTCTCAGATGCTAACTTTCAGAACAATATATTATAGTCATTTTTCCTGTATATTCCTTTAAAAAAAAACAAATAGTTATATATTTACTACTAATTAATGAATGTGGTGGTTTGAATATACATGGCCCAGTGACTGGCACTATTAGGAGGTGTGGCCTTGTTGGAGGAAGTGTGGCCTTGTTGGAGGAAGTGCGTCACTGTGGGAGTGGGCTTTGAAAGACCTTCCTCCTAGCTGCCTGGAAGCAAGTCTTCTCCTGTCTGCCTTTGGATCAAAATGTAGAACTTTCAGCTCCTCCAGTCCCATGTCAGCCTGGATGCTGCCATGCTCCCACCTTGATAATGGACTGAATCTCTGAACCTGTAAGCTAGCCCCAATTATGCGAGTTTACAAGAGTTGCCTTGGTCTCTTCACAGTAATAGAAACCATAAGACAATGATTTCATTCCTTTTTTGTTATTCTAATTTTTTCCAGTTTTAAGGGTCAGGTTACAGTAGGTTGGAACTTCATCTTCCATCTCCTCAGAAGACAGAACAGTAGCCTTACTAGAAGTTCCTTAGATAGAGCTATCCACCACTCAATTGTAATTATACATTGTATATATTTATAATTGTAAATATACATTGTAATAGGATGTAGTGCAAAAGGGAGAAATTGTAGCCATCTTTTGGGGGTGATATATTCCATTACTACTGCTCATGGCAACCTGTAGGGCCTTCTAGCTGCTCGTTCCTTCAATCCCGTTAACACGGAGGAGCCTCATCTGCCTCTCTGTGGTGCTTTTGCTTGTCTGGTTCCTCCAATGGCTGCTCTTCAAATGTGTGAGGTGCTAGTGACTTCTCCAAGTGTGTGAGGTACTAGTGACTTCTCCAAGTGTGTGAGGTGCTAGTGACTTACAGGAGAGGTAGGCTGTGGGGTCACAGTCTCTTCTTGGTACCTGGAGGTGAACTGTGGTGGCCCAGACTGTAAGCAGCACTGAGGGATTGCTGGCTGCAGCACTGAGGGATTGCTGGCTGCAGCACTGAGGGATTGCTGGCTGCAGATAGGAGACCTGGGCTCCAGGCCCCGAGTCTGTTGGGCAGAGTGCACACATAGAACTTTAGGAAAGGATTTTGGTTAATGTGGTGAGCTGGCTCCACACTCTTTTATCACAAGGAATTGTCTCTTACTTTGATTTCCTGTGGTTATGAGGGCGTGATTTACATGATTTACTATCAGCTCTAATGAATGCTTTGATCTGTGACAGTGACACTGCTTTCCCGGGGTCTGTTGTATGGTTTACTTTTCTATTTCTATGATAGAAAACATCACAACCAAGGAAACTTCTAGGAGAAAGAGTTTATTTTGGGCTTATGGTTTCAGAGACGTAGAATCCATGATGGAAAAATGGAGGTGGTAGGTGATACACGTGAGAGTTTGTATCTAGAATGGTAAACAGGAAGGAGAAGGCTTTCAAGTCTGAAAGCCCACACCCAGGGATATACATCCTCAAGCAAGGCCATACCCATAATTCTCCCCAAACATCCACCAATAGGAACCAAGTATTTAATTCTCAAGACTTAATGGAGAATATCTAATTCAAATTACCACATTCCGCTCCCAGGGCCCCAGATGATATGTTGTTGTCATACGATAATGCAAAATGCATTAGTCCAACTTCAAAGGTCCCACCGTCCTTCTCAGTTGCAACACTGTTTAAAAGTCCAGAGTACAAGTCTCTTCTGACACTCACGGTAGTCTCTTAGTTGTAACTCCCTATAAAATAAGAAAACAAGTTATATACTCCAAACATAAAATGACACAGAATATGCACTGTGATTCCGAAAATGGAGGAATGGCAGCATAGCGAGGAATGAGGACCAAAGTGAGACCGAAACCTAAGCAAACCTCAAACTCTGTAGCTCCATGTCCTGTGTCAAAGGGCTCAGATCACTCTGCTCCTCACCTCTCCTCCGCTTTGCTGCCTCTCATGGTCTCTCAGGGCCTCCATACAGGGCCTCCGCTGTCGCACACTTGGCCATAGCGGCTCTTTTAAACTGCAGAAGATCCCACAATTTCTTTGCTTGTATTCTCCATGACTCTAAAGCTAGCATGACACTGCCTAGTTTGTCCACTAACTCGGAATGAGCCCAGGATCCTTCACGTCACATTTCCAGTTGCTTTTTTGTTCTTTCTAGAAAATTCCTTAGGCCTTCTTTTTCCACTAGTTCCACACTTACCCGGGTGGGGTCTTGCCCTGATGGTACCTACTCCACTGCAGATTTGGCCCCTCTCTAATGGTGCTAATCTTAACAGTTACAGACTCTCTTGCAACACGTACCTTGGCTGTAGCATTGAGCTTGTCAGTGTCTTTTTCCTTTCCAATTTGTAATTTTGTTTTTCTTTCTGCTCTGTTTTCTCTTTTGTCATTGTAGACTTGTATAAGAGTGATTCCTAATAACCACGTGGCAGAATCAATATTAGACTGTTTTGAAATCTCCTCTGCCAGAGAAATTAATCCATAACTTTATAAATTCAACTTCAGACAAGTTCTTAAGGTGTGGGCAGAAACCAACCCCATTGTTTGCCAAAATAGCCTAGAGCCTAGTTGCTAATATTCTCCCTCTCTGAAAATTTGTAAGCTGGGACTCTTGCACAGTTCTTAGCACTGCTCACTTCCAAACTCCCATGAAGCCCTGTTTATGATATTCAGCCACTTTTCTAGTTTAAAATCCCAAAGCCTTCCACATTCACCCAAAAAACCCTACTAAGGTCAGGACTGTCACAGTAATAGCCTATTCCAGTTACCAATTTCTAAACTAGTTTTTTTTTTTTATTGCTATGATAAGACACCATGACCAAGGTTTATTTTTGGAATAAAAAAAATAAGAAAAAAAAAGAGTTTATTTTAGGCATATGGTTTCAGTGTGTTAGAGTCCATGAGGGTGAGTGGGAGGTAGCCGGTGGCCAGTGGCTAGAATAGCAACTGGGAGCTCATATCTTGATCTATGAACAACAACAAGAAAACACACTAGAAATGGTGAAAGTTTTGAAACCTCAAAGCCCAGTGACATTCTTCCTCCAGCAGAGTCAGATCTTCTGATCTTCCCAAACAGCCATCAATGGGGGACCAAGTCTTTAAATGCTCAGGACTTATGGTAACATCTCATTCAAACCAGCACATCTGTCTGCCCAGTTTCCTCCCATGACGTCTGTCTCTGACGGAGCTTCTCCTTCTCATCATTTTGTGCACATTTACTCTGTGTCCACTCTGCCTCAGCCCTGAATGTCACCTTATTAATTCTCATGGTCTTCATCACTCACCTCAAATTTACAGCATTCGAGTTTTGTCTCCTGTTCATTCCCCACCCTCCCCACACCCCCTTACCCCCGAGCTCTCATCTTACTGAGAACTTATACTTAGAAATCCTAGGGATCAAATTCACTGTCTTCATTTCCAAATATCTCTGCTCTGTATTTGACTTCATAGTTATCAACATATTCTCAATTTCCCAACCAGACATTTGGGGTTCAGCTTTCTGCCTCCTATTCCCCGTTTGTAATCCAGTTAGTTACAAAGTACTTGTGGCTGGCTAGACCTCATTTTGCCCATTGAGGAACCAGTACCTGACATAGGGTAAGCAAAGAATAAAGAATGAATACAAGAGGGGATGGTTTCACTGTTCAGGACTATCTGTGAGAGGAGGCATGGCAGTTGAACTGTCTCTGTGTTTGTCTCCCTCCAGTCTGAAATACACTACGAACTCTTTGCCGTGATTGCCCATGTTGGGATGGCTGACTTCGGTCATTACTGTGCCTACATCCAGAATCCTGTGGATGGAAAATGGTTCTGCTTCAATGATTCACATGTTTGTTGGGTGAGAAACACCATCCACATTGCTCCTTGATTAGCTACCTCTAGAAAATCCTGAGCCTGGGGCTACCTGGGTCCTGACCATGAAGACTGTGGTTCTGTACTCTGAATGGAGGTGCTTTTAATGAAGTGCAAAGTCCTTTTATTTTTTTTAAAGATTTATTTATTTATTATATATGAATACACTGTAGCTGTCTTCAGACACACCAGAAGAGGGCATCAGATCTCATTACAGATGGTTGTGAGCCACCATGTGGTTGCTGGGAATTGAATTCAGGACCTCTGGAAGAGCAGTTAGTGCTCTTAACTACTGAGCCTTTTTTTTTTTTTTTTTTTTTTGTACTTGAAAACTGCTTCTGGTCTATAACTGTACAGGTTCAGCTCAGTGCCCAGGTTTCTGGTGCTCTAGGCTTGCTGCCCTGACACTTCAGACTCTGTGGGAAACTTCTCTAAAGCCAGAGTTTTAACTCTCTTGGATAGGCATAACCAGGCTTAAAGAGAGGAATGGAGGGTGAAGGAGGGTACATTATAGTCCCATACATTATTGGGACACTGAACACACAGTTGGGTGGTGACCTCTCCTTATGTACTTCCAGGTGACCTGGAAGGATGTCCAGTGTACCTATGGCAATCACAGATATCGCTGGTAAGAGAAGGGCTGGGTTCTTGAAATCCGATGAACTCACTCTCAATTCTTAGCCATGTAAAATCCTTAAGGCGCGGGTGTTTCTTACATTCTGAGGACTCCCAAGACTAATTAGTCAGCTTCATCCGGGACTAGCTTCCCAATATGACATGCTTCTCTCAGTACTGAGACTTCAGTAATACCTATGGATTTGTAATGGAGTCCAAATGTCCTGTCTGCCATTTTCTTCCTAGTTGCAAAGCCTTCCTTATGACCTCTTTCCGTTGTTTATAGCCTTTACAGATTGACCCAGACAAATCTGTGGGGGCTTCTGACATGCTGACTTTGGAGCCTGAGCATACCTCCCCACAACAGTCTTAATTGCTTGCTTATGTAACTTTCTTTCACATTTCATAGCTACTCTTTGGGGGCGGAAAGGGCTGCTCTTGTCACTTTTTGTCTAGCAATGGCTTGCATTTAGTAAAACTCAACAAATACCTCTTAAAACCAATCACTACAGAGGAGATTATGGGAAGAAAAATAAGAGGCTGGAAGAAGACAGACCAAAGAGTCTTTGTAAAGCTTTCTTGGCTGTTTTTTTTTTCCTTGTCTGGGAACAATGACATACACAAAAGGTGATCAGAGATGGCTCTCAGCTGAGAGGTAGCTTGTCTACTTGAAAAATAAAGAGGCAGATGCAATTGTATTTGAAAGCCTCTGCCAACCCTTTTGTTAGCTTTTTCTTATTTCCTTCAAGCATCTCTATTAGATGCCAGATCTTTGTTTCTGATTGCTGCTGATGTCTTCCTGATTTACAGCAGTGACTGGCAGACCCTCTGTAAAGACAGAGGGAGGAAGTCTTCAGCCCTATGGAACACAGCTCCCATGGCAGCTACATGGCTGTCTCTGAGGCTGCACACAGTACATGACCACAGACTTCAATCGGCTCTATGGCTGAATCTGTTTGCAAAAAACAGAGTTGGATTTAGTTAAATCTCACAGATTTTCAGCCATCTTATTTAGATGTCAATAGCTACTCACTCAGGTCGCCATTTTGGCCCTCTGAGGGAATGGCTAGGTGGGTCATTGACCTAAGTGTCAGGTGCTTGACCTAGGAGCCAGGAAGTTTGCTGATGCATGTTGCAAGAGCCAGGAGGTTTGCTGGTGCATGTTGCACTGTGGTTTTACTGCAGATGCCCCAGTTTTCTAGGCTGACACGTGCTCTCTGTTTTCCAGGCGGGAAACTGCCTATCTCTTGGTTTACATGAAGACTGGATCCTGACAGATGTACTCACACCTTCAGAGAGGGGTAGACTCTTATCTCTGCTCCTGCACCCATGTCTGCTGCATTTCAATGAGAATCATAATTTAAAAACCATAATTAAGCCCTATTTATAAGCAAGAATTATTATTGCTATGAATTGCTAAGAATTATTATGGCTTGGATGTAGTTTGTCTCCTGAAAGCTCACACACAGAAGGCTTGGTATTTAGGATGGCAGTGTTTAGGTGACAGAACTTTCAAGAGACAGGGCCCAGTGGGAGGTAATCGGTTCATGGAATCTCTCTCTCTTGTGCACTAATTGTTCTTTTTCTGTTTTTCTACCCTGTTGTGATGCAAACAGTGTCCTCCAGCCTTCAAAATTCTGAGTCAAATAAACATTATTGCACAGTATTCGACCTCAGGTATTTTGTTATAGCAATAAGAAATGCATGAATATAATTGTTAAAATATTAGCAATGACCCTACATAGGTCTCGATCAGTTGGAATGGATAATTTCACCAGTGGATCTGGCTAGATCATGTCCTGATTGTGACCTTCAGTACAAGATATGACCTATTCAGTTGGGAAACTGTGGGAGTTCAGTTAGATAGGAATCAGTGCTTGTAGGATAAATTGGGTTGACAAGGGATGGTGGAGGGAAGTATTTTATTTAGTATACTAGTGACTGTAGTAGTATGTACTGTGTGGAGCTTAGAATTTTCAAAACCTACTTTAATAAGAGTTTTTAAATGCTTCCGCCTCCTTCCTAGTCCACCTCCCAGAGGTAGAGGAAAAAGAAAGGTTAATAGGAAAAGGGGGATATGGACCAGTTTAGAAATAGTTCTTTGGGGGGCAATTCCAGTCTTTGCTGTCAGGATATCAGCAGTCTAATCCAGAACACCAAGCACAAGTCAGTGGTAGCGGCCCAATCCAGAAGAAACCTAGAGGCTTTGCCAAATTGGCACGAGTTGGCAGGAGTGGCCAGAAGCGTTTCTCTCTACGAAGTCATGACAAGTGAAGATCAGCAAAGTGTTGCAAGATAGACCAACGCTGGAGCGTCCTCTCACTGTCTGTGAGGTTATATTTATATTCTTTTTAAATATCACATGACCTCTCAAGCCCCGGTTCCAGCAAAACATCATATGCCCTTTCACAAGACAGCATCCCCCCAAAAATATATACAACATATCTATTCTTAGAAAAATATCCCCTCATGTGTCTGCTTCAGCAAAACATCCTCTCATAAGACAGTTCCCAGAAAAACATCACATGACACAACTGAGTCTCCAAAGAAACCAGAAGCTTCCATCTCAGTACTGGCTAAAAATCAGCCCAACTTAAAAAAAATAACAATATTTATATTATAAATACTGCATCACATTACTGTTATTGTTTTTTTTTTGATTACTAGTGTCTGTGTGTGCCACAGAATGCATATTGAAGTCGGTTCTCTCACCCCACTGTGGGATCCAAGGATCAAACTCAGGTGGTCAAGCGTATTGTATGACAAGCCATTTTATTCTGTGAACAACCTCATCGACCCTCGGCCTGCCTTCTTTTGATTTGTTTATTTTTCTTTTATGAATATGAGTATGAGTGTTTTGGCTGCATGTTTATCTGTACACCACAGCCATCCATGAAGTACTTGTGATGGCCACCAGAGGGCCACCAGATCCTCTGGAACTGGAATTAGATACGGCTGTGAGCATTGGTCCTGGGACTCAAATCCAGATGCTCTGAAAAGCAGCCAGTGTTCCTAACGTCTGAGCCATCTCTCCAGCCCCTCAGTCCTGACTTTAGTTTATTACACATTTACTTGGAAAATATATCGTGATCATCCAGTCTCTGTGAGATCAGTCATGCACTTTTGCATAGCCATGACCAAGATATTCACGAGAACAACCTAAAGGAGGAAGGCCTAATTTTGACGGGCACTTTCAGAGGATGCATGGTTGCTTAGCCCTGTGCATGTCATGGCAGTATAAATCTGCCGTCGGTGGACAGGACGAGAGAGAACTTGAGAGCAAGGAAGAGGAAGGTGAGAGGAGGAAAGAAAGGGATTGGGAATCACACTTTCAAAGGCACACTTCCATCCACTTCTTCCAGCTAGGCTCCACCTGAAGTTTCACCCTCTTCTCAAAACAGTGTCAGTAGCTGGGAAACTCTTGTTTAATGAAACACAATCAAAGTGCAGAAACAGTGAGGGGTGGCAACTGAAAGTGAAACTCCTCTGCTGTGGGGCGGGGAGTAAGCCTTCCAGTGGGAGTGGCTTAGGGCAGAGGGCGGGGTAAGCCTCCCAGTGGGAGGGGCTTAGAGAGAAGGATCACTGTAGGGAGAGCATACACAGTCGCATAGCTGAAAAGACAATATTTGAGGTTGAATGAAGTCCTCAAACATGACTTTCCCATACTGGGGAAGCAAGTGCTCAGGGGTGTACTGAGACTGGGAGAGAGGTGGAAGATCTCAAACTAGGCTGAGGGGTTGGGTTTAACTAGATGGCTAATGAACTGCTGAAGGGGTTAAAAAGGAAAGACGTGCTTAGTTATGTTATAGTAACAAAGAATTTTCAGGTGCAAAAGGTTACAGAAAAAAAATTATAGTGTGAACAGAAGTTTTGGTGAAGAATGTGGTGGGGGTGGGGAGAGGATTCTAGAGGAGCCAATAGCAACCTGGGAGGTGAGCAGGGTGGGGATTAAACAATTCATACATTCATATACTGAACGTCTTGTTCGGTGTTTCAGAATTGTATCAGGCTTCTCTAGAGGGACTGAACTGATAGAATGAATATGTATTAAAAAGGGATTAATTAGAGTTGCTTACTCTATATGGCTTGGATAAGCCAACAGTGGCCATCTTTACACGGAGAGGCTGAGGACCGGTCGCTAGTGCTTAGCCACAAGGCTGGATGCCTCAGTTGCTCATCAGCTGCTGAAGGATTCCTCAAGAGCTGTTTGTCTTTAGCTCATGTTGGTAGGCTGAAGGAGCCGAGTTTTGGTGTCAGCAAAGATGGTGGCTGCAGTGAGATCATCAAAAGAGTAGATGCACTTCCAGGCAAGAGGCTAAGAGAAGCAGGCAAAGAGCAAAAGCTTTCCCCTGGAAACTCCTTATATCTGGGCTGCTACTGGAAGGTGTTGCCCACATAAAGGGTGGGTCTTCCCACTTCAATTAACCCAATAAAGGAAAAGTTCATCATGGACATGACCAGGTGCTCTTAACCATGGAGACAGCTCTCCAGCTTCGAATCAGCCTTTAAATGTAACATATAAGTTTATCTCCTTTTAAAAAAAGACTTACAGAATAGGTCTTTAAGAATATTACTATACAAAGAAAAAGCTGAGGAGATGGTCTCTGTCCTCTGTGGGCACCCGTACACATGTGCATGTACCTATAAGCTGGCATACACACCTATACATAATTAAAAATAACAAAAATAAATCTCTAAAATGTTTTTATTTGTAGAGATTATATGTCCTGTAATTTTCATTAAAAAAGAAAATTTAATGTAAAGATCTTTGATGTACACACCCATCACTTTATATATCATAGTCTTAATTAAAGCTGTTTATTTATCACTCATATATGAAAACGAAATGGTAAGCAATAATCTAAGAAATGAATTTTTAATGTATAGTATTTAGAGGCATTTTAGCAACATAAAGCATTTTTAGATGGAATTTGATTTGACTTGAATTTTATCCAGCTTCTGTAATTTCTGTAATAATTTCTTTCTCTCTATCTCAGATTCTTGAATTAACATTTGAAAGCGTCAGGCTCAAACATCCCTGCAGCAAGGAATCTCATAATTAACATTTCTGTTAGTTACCTTTTACAGAGGCCAGCCTGAAGTCCAGTTTTCCCTTTACTTTCAGATTTCCCCAATGTCTGTCTTCCACCTGTCTTCTCTTTTAAAGGGAACCCCTCTGTCCAGATGCAATGAACTCTTACACAGAAACGCTCCAGGGTTTGTTAAACACTTATAAAGTACACCTCCCCCTAGGGGAGTTATTTTCAGTTACAGAAACAATGGCAGAGATCTCAAAATCCTTGTTTTCTTATCTTGATTGGTCCTACAGAATCTAATGGTCCAAGGGTCCCAAGCCCTCTCCTGTCCCATGGAAAACACACCAAGTAGTTCAAGAGAACTATAGTTTGTCAAAGAGAGCTTCTAAACTGAGAGAGACAGTCATACAGATGACATGGTAGCCCACATAGTTCAACAAGAGAACTTCCAGAGACAAAGCCTGTTATCAAATGGCAGCTGCCAACAATGGTTCAGATGAATTCCAAGTTGCTCAAAAAACATTGGCACATGCTTGCTTATACTTCCCCTGGAACAAACAAACAAACAAATAAACACAAACTAACAGGAAAGACCAGGAAAGCAAAGGCAGGGAGAAACTTTCTCCAAGGATCAGACTTTCACAATAATCTGAAGCAAAGTCCAAATATTCCAAATACTCACTTTTCCGAGTCATCAATGTTAGAAGTAAGTTTGAGGTCATAAAGAGGCCACCATTCCACCTGCAGTGCCGGGATCAGCTGAGCCTCACTGTTTATCAAGAAGATGTGATCAGAAGACCTTGTGTCTAGCCTTTATTCTAGCTTAGGTGGTCACCGTGCCTTTACCTCATTGGCTAGGCCCGTCTTATTCAACTGGACAGTCTTTAAAGAATGGGCACCCAGGAAATGAAGGAAGGGGAAAGGGTCTCTCCTCCGGCCATAAGATTCCTGGAATGCCATAGGGGCCTTTGTGTAAATTGGATGTGCATGAGGAGAATTATTTTCTTGTCCCAAACTCAAGTTTTATAGTATTTAATAAAAGGACTCATATTTAATATTTCTTATACTAAATAGCAGTAAAGAACAGCTGCTGGTGGCCAGAGTGGAGAGATAGGAAAATGTCTTCATGATAAGATAACTCCAGTAGCTCCTGGGCCTTCCATGCTTTCCTCTCTGTTCAGGTCAACTTGCTGTGAGTGGCAGATACCACTACGTGTACCTTCTGTCCCTTCATGCTCACCATATTGTCACTTGACTTGGAGTAGCAGCTGTGCTCCGTCGACCCAAGTGTGGTTACCAATCTTCCATAAACCAATCGAAACAGCTGATTTAATAGAAATGTAATAGAAGTTAGAAAAGGGATTTCTTTTCAGTGTGGATACATTGAGTAGAGGAACAAAGTCATCCAGTGATCCCCCAATTCTATATCCAGGGATCTGTAGTGAGGTTAAGGTGTAAGGAGAGGCTTAGCATTGTGCATATGTGCAGGGCTGTAGCTCGTGTGTGGGTGTGGGCCCTGGTGGGTTGAGTTGTGGTTCCTGCATGTCTGCTACCCCAGGCAGCTGGAACCGCTGCTTAGAGGGCAGGAGCATGGGAATTTGACTGAGTTTACTCCACACGGGGCTGGGTGGATGCTGGACTAAGAGAAGCCATTGAGCTCCACTCCAGGCATGGGGAGATCTCAGTCTGAGACATGCAGGGGCAGAGCTCTTGGGTGGGGACCCTTGGGCAAGAAGGCATGGGGGAATCGACTGATCTCAGATTCCTGGGAGCCACAGAAGAGTTGAGACTGGGGGCGAAAGTGTTGGACTGGCCAGCAGCCAAGGGGGTTGAGGGAGAGAAGCTCCAGCAACACTCTGCAGGGTAGTGAGACTCTTGGTCACGGCAACTTGCTTGGCTGGGTCATGACTAGCTCAGCTAGCTTGCTTGAGTTGCCGGGCATCCATGGCTGGAACATAGAGAAGTTCTCTGGCAGGAGGTTAGGCAGCAGCTCGGTAGTTGAAGACCATTTCCACAGTTCCCCACAATGGGGGAAGGGGGAAGTACGAGAGGAAGTGGATGAAGCTGTACACCCTATCCCCAGGGCGGGCCTGAGGTTAAATATCTTTTGCAAGGAGGAGGGTCTGGGAAGGAATGCTTAATTGGCTACGCCCTCTGGCCTTTAGGTGTCTCCTTAATATGGAGATCTTTTGAGGCTCTGCGGCCTGTAGTCACGCCCTCTACCTTTGCTGTGTGACCTAAAGCCACAAACCTTTCTTTAGGAGGGGCTGTGGATAAGTGAAAGGAACCAGGGGTCCAGGAGTAAGGCTAAACTCCTACCATCCCATTAGAGTCACGGGGGATCAAAGCAGACTCAACTGGGTACCCCACTGCCTCTCACAGCCCACCACCCCACACATATGTGAAGATCTTTTTCAACTTCCTATCAAAGATAGCTCAAGGGAGCAGTCCATCATAGCAGAGATGTCAAGGTTTCAGGAGTCCGAGGCAGCTGGTAAGATTATGTCCTCAATCAAGAAGCAGGGAGATGACCAGAAGCTGGAGAGATGGTTCAGAGATTAAGAACACTCACTGGCTGCTCTTCTAGGGTACCTGTGTTCAATTCCTAGCACCCACGCTGTGATTCAAAACCATCTGTCAATCCAGGGAACCCAACACCGTTTTTTTTTTGGGCTTCTGCACACACTGCACACACATGATGTGCAGACATACATGCAGGCAAAGCACCCCCACACATAAAATAGTAAATAAACCTGTAAAAACCAGAGAAGGAAGGACCAATGCAAGTTAATACTCAGCTCACTGTTTTCTTAAAAAATATTTGTTGTTATTATTGTGTGTGTGGGCTCAGGCACGGAAGTTAAAGATGCCTTCTGGAGTTGCTCATCTTTATGTGGGTCCTAGGGATTGAACTCAGGTTGTCAGACTTGAAGATGAGAATTCTGGGAAGAAAAAGTACATTAACATTAAAAGGACAATCATTCCTCCTATCTCTAGCAGGACTGAAGGTGGACTGGCCTTCATGTGTGGTGTGTCCCTTAGCTAGTGCAACTGAATGTCTCGCCCTGGACCAGAGAGCCCATTCTCTTGACTAGGAGATAATTGTTAAGTTTCAAACCATGGACAATGGCTGAAGTGCCTACTAAATATATCAAAGCAGACCTGGCCTCTAGGTTCTCCCAGCATCCTTCAGTCCCTTCCTGTTACAGGGCATGAATGGTACACACCCCCTTCCCCCTTCCCCTCTCCCCTGAATTCTCCAGACCAGGAGGCTGGGCTGCCCTCCTCCTATAAACTCTTTCTTATATAATCCAGATATTTTGATTACCTACTTTTGTACCTGGTTTCCCTCTCTCAGGTTCTCTTTCCCCTTCCCTTCTCTTACATGGACCAGTTCAGTCTGGTCATGTTTACTCTGGACTTTACCAGATGTTCTGCCTCTGGCTGTGCTTTTCCACATATCTATAATAAACTTTCTCCTCCACCATACCTAAGAATCCATCTCATGTTCTTTCCTTTTTCTTTTCTTCTTCCTCTTCCTCTTCTTCCTCCTCCTCTTCCTCCTCTTCCTTTCCTCTTCTTCCTCCTACTCTTCCTCCCCCTCTTCCTCCTTCCTCCTCCTCTTCCTCCTCCTCTTCCTCCCCCTCTTCCTCCTTCCTCCTCCTCTTCCTCTTCCTCTTCCTTTCCTCTTCCTCCTCCTCTTCCTCCTCCTCTTCCTCCTCCTCTTCCTCCTCCTCTTCCTCCTCCTCCTCCTCCTCCTCTTTCTCCTCCTCTTCTTCTTTTCATTCAGTGGTAGGTTTTCCTTAAAGGGTCTTCAGTGGCACTGTAACAACATTGATTTCAATAGTATTTTAAAGCGATTTAAAATGCCCAGGTGCCTGCCACCATCGACATTGCTTAGCAGGTTAAAATATTTGCAGCTAGGCTCAACAACAGAGTCCTGTTTCTGGTTTGTGTGATATCAGGATTGAGGAAAATAGAGGAACACAGGCCAGTCTTTAAACCAAATAGAGAAAGAACCTATGAAAGACATTAGAGAATTACAGAAGAGTTCAGAGAGATAGAAAAGGTAAGGAGCTGAAACAAGGAACCTGTCTGCTCTGCTCCCTGCTGAGGGTGGGAAAGCAAAAGGTTCTTTCTCAAGGCTCAGGTAACTGAGCAGGCTGGAGCAGAGGGACAGGGTGCCTCAAATTCCACAGATCCTTCTCTACCACGCAGTTTTGTATCTGCATAGCCGAGGGCTCTAAAGTTCAGGCCCAAATGCCCAGCATGGTCAGAGCCTTAGATGGGTCCGATAGCTGATCTCAGTGCCGCTGCACCTGTTCCAGCATACCACGGCACACTCAGGAAAGCATCTTGGCTTGGGTGTTAGCTGCCCCACAGCTAAAATCAGAGTCTCTGAAGTGGGAGCTAAGAAGTGACTCCTGGGTCTGCTAGAAGGGAAGCCCGGAAAGTGATTATAACGCTGTTCTGTGACTAGCCCTAGGTTGTTTTAGGCTGAGCATTTACTCGAACAGAATGAGACAGAAGAGTCTACAATCTCCAATGACTAACCTTATACCTGTCAGGATCTAATATTAGACAAGCCAGGAAGAAATGTTTTGTGTTTCCATGTGCCTGTGTGTGTTTAAATTACTCTGACCTTTGTTCTCCTCTCATCAGACCCTTTTGTAACTTTTATTTTAAATACCAGCTTATACATTTAATTTTTATCTTATTTCTATTTAGTTGAACGTGTACATTTTTCATTGCGCATTTATTTATTTATTTATTTGCTTGTTTACTTTTGAGATAGGGTGTCACCATGTAACTCTGGCTGGCTTAGATTTTGTGATGTTGACCAGGTTAGCCTGAAATTCAGAGACCCACCTACCTGCCTTTGCCACCAGAGTGATGGGATTAAAGACATGTGCCACCACACCCAGCTTTTTTGTTTTGTTTTGTTTTGTCTTAGCCATTATGACTATCATCAAATGAAATCTCAAAGTAGTTTTAATGTGCAATTTCATGATGGCTAAGAAGGTTGAACATTAAATATTTTTTTGGCCATGTATGCCCCCCCCCCCACTTTTTGAACTCTCTTTAGTTCCATGCCCCAATTTTTAATTGCATTAGCTGTCTTCTTGGTTTTTAGTTTTTTTATGTTCTTTGAATATGCTTAGACAGTAACCCTCTGTCAGATGTGCAGATGGTAAAATTGTTTTCCCCGTTCTGTGGGCTGTCTATTCACTAGAATGACAGTGCCCATGGCTATACAGAAACCCTTTCATTTTATGAGCTCCCATTTATAAAGTGTCGGTCTTAATGCCCATGTTACCAGCATCTAGTTCACAAAGTGCTTTCCTGTGTCTGTGAACTGAAGCATAGATTCAGGGTATCAGGGTTTATGTTGGGATCCTTGATCCATTTGGAGTTGAGGTTCATGCAGCGGGGGAGACACATAGCTATAGTTAAATTCTTCTACGTGTAGTTAAGTCGGGCAGCATTGTTAAAATGTGCTTCCTTTTCCCCAATATTTATTTTTGGTCTTTTTGTCAAAATTCAGGTGGTTGTAGGAAAATGGGATAATATCTGTGTTCTCAATTAGGTTTTACTATAAATGAATGTTGGATGTTGTCAAATGCTCTTTCTGCTTCTAGTGAGATAATTATATGATTTTTGTCTTTGTATGTGGTAGATTGCATTTACTGATTTACATGTATTGAACTATCCCTTCATCCCTGGCATGAAGCTGTCTTGGTCATGGTGGATACTCTTTTTGATGTGCTCTGGAATTTGGTGTACAAGGATTTGGTTGAGAATTTTTATGTCAATGTGTATTAGGGAGGTTGGCCTGTAGCTTTGTTGTTGTGTCTTTATCTGCTTTTGGGATCACAGTAACATTATTTTAATAAAATTGATTTCGAAATATTCCTTCCATTTCTATTTCACAAAATAATTTGAGGAGTATTGGTGTTAGTTCTTCTTTGAAAGAATTATGTGCTGAATCCATCCTGCCCTGGATTTTTACTAGTTGTAAGATTTTAAATTACTGCCTGTATCTCAGTAGTTTTTAATGTGTGCTTTTAAATTATTTTCCCCATTTTTGTTTGAGTATTGTTTGTCATTTGTGTCCATAAATTTATCATTTCTTTTAGATTTTTCCAGTTCAGGGAATATAAAATTTCCAAATATGTCCTTATGATTCTCTGAATAATCTCAGTGTCTGTTGTAATGTCTCCATTTTCATTTCTAAATTTCATTAATTTGGATTCAATTTTTTTGTTAGTTAACTTAGTTATGGGTTTGTCAATTCTATTAATCTTTTAAAAGAGCCAACTCTGTCTCATTGTTGCTTCATTTTTTTTTTAATTTTTAGTTTGTTGATTTCACCCCTAATTTTGATTATATCATCCCACCCACCGTTTTGGAGTGTTGTTCTTGTTTGTCCAAAGCTTTCAGGTATACCATCAAGTTATTAATTTGAGGTCTAACCAAATCAATTAAAAATTGGGGCATGGAACTAAGCAGAGAGATCTCAAAAAAAAAAAAGAAAGAAATATACATGGTCAAGAAATATTTAATGATCAACCTTCTTACCCACCAGGAAATAGCACATTAAAACTACTTTGAGAGTTCATCTTATAATAGTCTTAATGGCTAAGACAAAAAAACTGAGCTGGGCATGGTGGCTTATGCCTAAAGAATTAATTAATTTTGATGCAGCCACTTAGCTCTGTAAAATTTCCTCTCAGGACTGCCTTCATTTTGCCTCATAGATTTTTGTACAGTGTGTTTTTATTTCCATTCAACTCTAGAAATGTTAAATTTCCTACTTGTTTTCTTTTTTGACCCAATTGTCATTCAGTCACATGTTGCTTGGTCTCTATGGGCTTTGGTACTTTCTATGGTAATAAGAGGACATATGGTATGTGGCTTATAGTCAGTTGACATTAGGTAGAGGCTTACGGCCTAAGGGTAGTACCATCTGGAGGCACTGACTGCCTACATTTCTTTAGTCGGGCTAACTGGAGCCAGAGTACAGTTTGCTTTCCATGAGGACTATCATTTAAGGCCATACTGATATTAGGGACTAGGGGAGTAGGAAGGGCAAACCAGACTTGTCCCTGTTGGAACTCTGTAGAACTCAGCTGTTTGTGCTTACTTAAACCAAGAAGAAAACCTTTCAAAAGAGAACCCTATCTTTAGGGGCAGATTATACCATCTTACATAGCAGGATGTCATCAGGTTAAAAAAAAAATCCAAATAGATCAGATTGTAGGAACTATATCTACATCTATCTATCTATCTATCTATCTATCTATCTATCTATCTATCTATCTATCTATCT